>NC_057719.1:74550281-74577382 GCF_004010195.1 Chiloscyllium plagiosum
CTCATGAAGGACATACTGGCACTGGAGCGTGTCCAGTGGAGATTCACACGGATGATCCCTGGAATGGTAGGTCTAACATATGAGGAACGGCTGAGGATCCTGGGATTGTATTCATTGGAGTTTAGAAGATTAAGGGGAGATCTAATAGAAACTTACAAGATAATACATGGCTTGGTGAGGGTGGACGCTAGGAAATTGTTTCCGTTAGGCGAGGAGACTAGGACCCGTGGACACAGCCTTAGAATTAGAGAGGGTAAATTCAGAACAGAAATGCGGAGACATTTCTTCAGCCAGAGAGTGGTGGGCCTGTGGAATTCATTGCCGCGGAGAGTAGTGGAGGCCAGGATGCTAAATGTCTTCAAGGCAGAAATTGATAAATTCATGATGTCACAAGGAATTAAGGGCTACGGGGAGAATGTGGGTAAGTGGAGTTGAAATGCCCATCAGCCATGATTGAATGGCGGAGTGGACTCGATGGGCCGAATGGCCTTACTTCCGCTCCTATGTCTTATGGTCTTATGGTCTTAAATGGGAGACACGAATGGTTCCCTTCTCCCACAAGGGAAAACATCCATTCAGCCGTCACCCTGGTAATCCATGCCGAGGTGATGTACTATGTAGATAAGAGTAGGAAGTTACAACAGAGACAGATAAAGTACATAGGCAAAACTGGAGCAGATGTTTGTTATTCAGTATGAGGGAATCCAGTTGGGATCTAAGAAGGTCAAGTCAGAATATTTTCTTAATGGTAAGAGACTGGGAACAAAGACAAAGGAAAGGGATGTCTATTTTACTTACTCGTATAATTGATGCCATTGGAAAGGCTGGCAAGTGCTGCCCATTGAGGGCAGTTAGAGGCAACTACATTGTTATGGATCTGGAGTCACATGTAGGCCAGACCAGGTAAGGATGACAGATTTCCTTCCATGAAGGACATTAGGTTAGCTAGTACAACGAACAATGTTGACTTTGTGAGCAGTGGTACTGAGATCACCTATCATTCCCAGATTTTATTTTGATTAAGTCCTTGAATTCATTAATCGCATTTAAACCTCACCAGCTGCCATCATTGGATTTGAACCCATGTCCCAGAGAATTAGCCTGGGCTTCTCATTTATTAGTTCAATGAGATTACAATAGGCTGACATCTGTCCTTAACAGAGGTGCCCACGTGGACAAATCATTCATGGATAGGTGTAAAATAATTAAAAAGTTTGATGTAGAGATGGATTTTATCTGAAGGATGCTGGAAATAAAATGGCTGGATGGGATGCTTCAGTTGTATCGAGACTTGGTCAGGCCCAATCTGGAATGGGTCGGCTTCATTGAAAATAGAATGTGGGAGGGGTGTAAAGCAGGCAGTCAATTTGCCATAAGCCATTTTACAATACAATAATGCAGTCATGTGTAGCTACCCACTCTCTGCAAACAACATGTGTTCAAGCCTTGTACTTTTATTGAGTTGTCAGGGGGTTTGTGGAGCTATTGTGCTGCATTACTTTCACTATGGCAACACTTCAGCCAATGAGAGTCAACTTGCTGACCAATCAGCACCATGTTCTTCTGTGGAGAATACGAAATTGTGCTTGTTTGAAATTTAGCATTCTTGCATACGATAACTGCAAGATGAAAAGTTTCAGCAACATGTTTCTCTTCAGCAACATTCACGCTGAGGGAGATGGTGGTGTGGTGGTACTATCACTATGTTGATAAACCTGTGAACTAATTAATGCTCTGGAGAAAGAGTTTAAATCCGATGGCAGCTGGTGGGTTTAAATTCAGTTTCGAAAATCTAGGATCGAAAGCTCACCTTGGTATAATAATATTGAAACCATTATCAATTGTCAGATACAAAAAACATCCAATGTCCTTTAGGGAAATAAATCAGTAATACTTACTTGCTCTGGCCTACATGTGGCTCCAGACCCAGAGCAATATGATTGACTCTTAAGTGCCTCTGATTTGATAAACCAATCAGTTCAAGGGCAGTTATGGATAGGCTACAAATCTTGTTTTGTCAGCAACACTTAATTACCATTAAAGAATAAAATAATCTCCTTCTCATGCTTGTAAATGGAGGTGCATAGCGAACTTGAATGATAAATGCATCATCAGACATTTCAGAAGAGGCATTTTGACCATCAAGTCTGTACTGACAAAGCTATACTAAATCTACATTTGAACACAGTACCCATATCCTTGAAAGTTATGACATTTCAAGTGTCTATCCAAGTATTTTTTTTAAAGGTTGATGACAATGTCACGGACAGTAATTTGTTTTCAATTCAGTCTGTACTGAAGCAGACTTGATTTGGAGATGCCGGTGTTGGACTGGGGTGTACAAAGTTAAAAATCACACAACACCAGGTTATAGTCCAACAGGTTTAATTGTGCTTCCAATTAAACCTGTTGGACTATAACCTGGTGTTGTCCTGAAGCAGACTGTGTAACTTCGCAGCTGCTAAGTTGTGTAGTATAAATTCATATCACAAAAATTCAGCACCAACCCTATCCATTCAACCTATTTAAACCCCAATCAAAGCCCAGTCAGGTATAGCAGCACACTGAAGGTCATCATCACCCAGGAAGCCTCTCCTAACATATTTACTCTCTTTCAACAGGTGCCGGCGGACGGTTTCTATGGAAACCGGATGCCAAAATGTCCAGCTGTGTACTACCATCCTCAAAGTTGCTTTCAACCAGGAAGATATTTCTGCGCTTTACTTATTTCCACTCATTTTCTTGTTGTTCCAATTTTTTGAAGCATTGATTCTTGTAGTGATCTATCGAAGTTACGAAAGAATAAAAAAATCGAAGGAACACAGTGAGTAACCAAATTTCTTACATAGAATCAACCAATTCTTTGAAAGGGTCAGCCAAAGTATCCCATTCCTGCCTCTTCCATGTAGTCCTGCATTATTTAGTTGCTTATCCAATTTCCTTTGAATATTACAATTGAATCTAATTCCCCCATAGTTTCAGGTGATGCACTTCAGTATCTGAGCTGATGTCTATGGGTCTGAGAGTGAGTTTTCATCTTCCATTTTCCATCTTCATTACTGCCTTCCTGTTGTTCCAACCTCTTTCTGTTCCACCACTGTCTGACCAGACTGCAGTCCTTAGGTATCTGAACTGAGAAAGGCACATGATAGGTTTATAATGAAGGGGTGCAATAGTGACAAGAAGTGTCTGAAAAATGTAAATCAGAAAGGATTGTGGTTTGAGAAGAAAGTAGGATTTGAAAAGAAAAGAATTGTATGTGAACAGACCTTGACTCTTTAGTGTTTTCAACATTGCTACTGGTTACACCTTCAGCAATTGCTGTTCTGATTATGGTAATCATGTTTGTCCCCTGCTGTTTAGCTTTCTCTGTTTACGCTTCATGTTGTCCTATGTCTTGAAAGAGAAGGAGAAGTGTATTAGTAGTATAATGTGTTTTGGTTGTTATGGTTGATTAGCTGACAGTCTGTGCAAGCTGAGAAATATGGGTGTGAGCCTTGCAGCAGTGCTAATGGTGTGTGTGAGGTTGGAACATTGACTTTGAGCTGTGATTGATAGAGATGTTTGAGAAGAGTCTGACAGAGAGTGGCACAGTGAGCAGCGTGTGATTTGAGTGGGGAAATTCTTAGAATATAGCATTTGAAGATGCATTCACTCTTGTTGACAAATGATGTGGGATTACTGTATTTTTCTGATGGGCAGTCTGGAGGCTAGCAACAAGAGGATGAAGAAAAGGAGGGATGAAGTCACCATGTGGGCATCTGATGTATAGTCCACAAGGTTTGTGTGTTATTCTTTAAAGAGAATTAATTCCTGATTCTGTATTCTGGATACATCTCAGACTCTGCATGAAAAGGATTTTTTCTGCTACCATCTCTGGATACACAATAACCTAGAAATCATCGGCACTCCTACTTAGACAAGATTCAGGAAGCATGAGATTGGATGGTACAAGAAAGATAGAGTATAGGTCTCCTTTTAGGGAAATGCAGTGATAGGATTTTGAACACTGCATTATCGTGGGCTTCACAAAATCAACTGTCACCATTTTATTATGCACTACATGCTTTGTAGGGGAGTGTCCTGGAAAGAAGATAAAGGCAGATCATTGAGCTTCAACAGCAGATACATGCTACCCCTCCTTTGGTAACAGACACCTTTTCTGTTGGAGTGACACAAACACATCCATTACTGAAAGTAATTCTTGGTCACAAATTAACAATCAAATCCTATGGCTGTCCATTGTATCACTGCATATTAAACTCTTCCTCATCCTGCTGACTTGAAACAATCTGCATGACAAGATGAGTGAAGCCTACAATTATTTGCAGTTACATTTAATCCGTCCATCCTGGAATGCCTGAAGTGGAAGTCCAATCTGTTAGTTGCAATCATCACTATATTGGAGAGAGGTTTGGGCATGGCAGCATCTCTCTAGATATCCAACAAGGTAACACTTGTTCAATGCTGCTCTAAATAATTCCTTCATGCATAACAACAGTGATAACCAGGTTACGGACAATTCCTGGGATGACAGGACTGAAGAACTATAGAACCCCGACAATGTGAAAACAGGCCATTCAGCCCAACGAGTCCACACCGACCCTCCAAAGACCATCCTAATCAGCCCCATCCCGCCATCCTTGTAACCCTGCATTTTCCATTGCTAACTCACCTAACCTGCACATCCCTGGACACTATGGGCAATTTAGCTTGGCCAATCCACCTAACCTGCACATCTTTGGACAGTGGGAGGAAACCGGAGCACCCGGAGGAAACCCATGCAGGCACGGGGAGAACATGCAAACTCCACACAGTTACCCAAGGCTGGAATCAAACCCGGGTCCCTGGTACTATGAGGCAGCAGTGCTTTATTGACGTATGAATACAAGCTGGTTCAGTTAGGCCTATACTCAGTGGACATTAGAAGAATGAATAGAATAGAATAGAAATTTATTGTAACTTGTATTTTTACAAAAAAAATACCGTGTAAAGTGTATAAGTTGCCATACTCTGGCACCATTTTAATAATAAATCATATATATATATTTAAGAAAAAGGTAAAAGGGAATCTCATAGAAGCCTCAGACATTCTAATGGAACTAGACAGAGCAAATGCAGGACCATGGAGACCAGGACCAGAAGTCACAATCTAAGGATATAGGGTAGGACATTTATAACTGAGATAGTGAGAGGGGAAAGATATAAAAGAGACCTAAGGGGCAACCTTTTCACACAGAGGGTGGTACGTATATGGAATGAGCTGCCAGAAGAAGTGGTGGAAGCTGGTACAATTGCAACATTAAAAAGGCATTTGGATGGGTATATGAATAGAAAGGGTTTGGAGGGATATGGATCGGGTGCTGGCAAGTGGGACTAGATTGGGTTGGGATATCTGGTCAGTATGGACGGGTTGGACCGAAGGGTCTGTTTCCATGCTGTACACCTTTATGATTCTATGACTCTATGGCTGAATAGCCTACTCCTGCTCCTAATTTCTATGTTGCTATGGTTCTGAGAATGCAGCTGATTTTCTCCAACACATATTTATTGACAGGCTTGTGAGATCTCATCAAGCTCCTTTTCCTTCCTTAAATTTGCCTCTGAATGTAGGTTGGTTCATACAGCAGAGAAGTGCAGACTGGTCAGAAATCTCCTGTTCTTTGCTGTCACCTCTCACTGCTCCTCCTCATTGAGAGAGGTCTATCTCTGGCTGTCCCTTCTTCAAACTCACTATCTTAAATCCATGGGTGGCCGGACTTACTGTGGCTTCATTGGTCCGGTGCTGTTTTTTTGCACAGTTCCAAAGCATCCCTTTATCTTCTGTCTTAATATCGGGTATAATCCAAAGCAAGAGCGAAATAAATTGGCAAGCTTGCAATGCTGTCAAAGTGAAGGTAGATTGCAAGATTCTCCAGCTCTTTGTTCTGAACTTGGAATGATGTTTGAATAGGGAAGAGGAATCATACTAATAAATTGAGTTTACCTACTGTGTGTTCACACCATTTCCGGTCCACACCCTCCATAGATTCACAACCAAAAAGGGTCAGGTCCATGTAATAGTTTATTAATTTAGTACAAATTAGTTTGATGTCGCTGTTCTCTCAATTCTCTTGGTCCTCCCTCTTATGGCCAATAGTCACATGGAACCAAAATCAATTTTTGAGGACAGTAGAAATTGCCAAAGCATTCCAAATATTAAATGCCATCCTCCCCACCTCCTGAGCCCTACCTCAATGTCTCGTGTACCTATTTGCCAGTGTGAGCACACTGCAAGGTATAATGCAACCTGTTTGTG
Organism: Chiloscyllium plagiosum; assembly: GCF_004010195.1. Classification (NCBI taxonomy): domain Eukaryota; kingdom Metazoa; phylum Chordata; class Chondrichthyes; order Orectolobiformes; family Hemiscylliidae; genus Chiloscyllium; species Chiloscyllium plagiosum. Next base: position 74,556,580 of record NC_057719.1, read on the forward strand.
CTGCTGGTGGTGGTACTCCTGGACAGAACTGCTTTGAACTGTTAAAGTGTCACATTTGGGTTGTGCATCGATTTTAATGCATTATACAGGTCTTTCTGCTATAATGCGAGTTTCGTCAACACAAATTCACTGTGACACGATTGACAAATTGGGGAATTCTGTTTCTAAAGTGGGAACTTTTAAAATGTGATTTGGCTGTAATGCGATTGCATCGCCAACACTTTAAGGGCTGTTTCTGAAACACAATTTCTCTATAATGGAGGGTTGCACCAAGAACATGACCATCGCTTTATAGAAGAACTGACTGTATGTAGAAATAGTAAGACATTCTTTCTCTCACTGTTTCCTTGGTAGCAATCATACATTTATACTTGCGTCACACCTTCCTGATCATGCCTTCCAGTAATATTTCCCAATCCATAATAGTCAACTAGAACGAGTAGGGTCATGTCATATGGGCCATCAGAGGAAACAGCTTGCCTGATGTCTCTATCGGGACAGAGCAGACAGCACCCATACCTGTTGGCATTTACATGGATAAAGCCTACTTGCACGACCTGAGGGAGGACTATATGCTGGCAGAAAATAGCATTGGAAACTAATGGCAGTAGGAGAATACTGCAAGTTGAAATGAAACATGAAACACAATCCTGAAAGCATGTAATTATGCAAATACATCAGCAGATGATTGGCATTGTGACAGGAAATGAACTGCCAGAGGAAGTGATAGAGGTGTGTGCAATCACAATGTTTAAAGGACATTTGGACAGGTACATGAATAGGAAAGGTTTAGAGGAATATGGGCCAAATGCAGGCAAATGGGACTAGTTCAGTTTGGAAAACCTGGTCGGCATGGTCAAGTTGGGTCAAAGGGTCTGTTTCCTTACTACATAACTCAATATTAATTTTTAAAGATTAATTAATTTTTCAGATGCCAAATTAGCAAGATAATTAAATGTGTTGAAGTGCTAACCTAGTCCTGAACATATAGTCAAATATCTTTACCTCAATAAAGATGCTGAAGAATAACCTGTGTATTTTTTTAGGTGTCAAATAATTTACATGCCTGTAGAGAACAACAATGGAACAAGGTACACTTGCTGAAGTTGTGAAACCTTGTGACCGTGGTGACCTTCAAAAGCAGTAAAATGGAGTCTTCCCTGCACGGACTCGTAGAAAACAGTGGAAAGTTCATAAGATAATTACAACTTTTTTATTGCAAATACTTCGTGTTTTTGGCATCATATAACAAGGTCTTGATTTCAAACTGACCAGCAAGTAAATTTAGGAAAATAACACACTCAATCCAAGTATACTGCAGACCTTTAGTGTTTGGATATATTTTATGTTGTTAAATGACAGCAGTTTCCTGTGTTTTTCTATTGATTTAGGGGTCAGGTAGACACAATAATTGCTCACCTATCTCAGAAAACTGTTGATTTAAACTCCATTCCACTGATGAACAGATAAGAATAGCTGATACTCCAGAGTGAGAAAGGAACACCAGCCTTTCTGGTGTTAAAATGAGGCCTTGTCTATTTTATCATCTCAGCATAAAAGATCCCCTGGACACTACTTGGAGAAGAGTTGGCAGCTATTCTGGTATCTTGCTCATCTATCATCAGTTGAGAACATTGATCAAAACTTCTTTCAAGCCATGTCTCAAATTAAACAGCGTAAAGTTACATCTCAAGGTTACGTATAGCAGAGTGAATGCCACAGAATCAAACAATCATAAAGTTTGACAGCAGGGATAGAGGCTCTTTGACCCATCATGCTAATGCTGGTCATTAAGCACCCATTTACCCTAGCTACCTTCCCAGCACTTGGCCCTTGGACTTGTATTCCGACATGTTGCAAGTGTTTCACTAAATACTTCTTAAATGTGATGAGGGTTTCGGCCTCCACCGCTTTTTAGATAGTGAGTTGCAGGTACTCAACAACAACCTGGGTGCAATAATTTTTCCTTAAGTCCTTTCTTTGCTATCCTATTTTTTTTTTACATTACCCACCTATGCTTTCTATATTCCTTTCGGGCTTCTGCTGTTTTGCTTTAAGCTTCCTTTTCTGTTTTTATCCAGGTCTCTACATGCTTCCGCACTTGTTAGTCCCACCCTTCACCTTTACAGGAACATGTTGGCCCTAGGTCCTCATTATTTCCTTTTTGAGAGACTTCCATTGCTTTGATGTAGATTTTCCTGTAAGTAGCTCCTCCCAGTCCACTTTGGCCATCTCCTGTCCTGTCAATATTTAAATTGGCCACCACTCAGTTCAGAACATTTACTTCTGATCCATTTATGTTCTTTTCCACAACTACTTGAAATCTTACTGAATTATGGTCACTATCAATGAAATGCTCCCTCACTGTCACATCTATCACTTTCACAGATTTGTTCCTTAATGTTAGGTCCAGCATCACACTCTCTTGTAGGACTTTCTATGTGCTGGTATTAGAAGCTCTTTAAATATATTTTAAGTATTCTGCCCTATCTAAGCCTTTCACAATTTGTCTGTTCCAATTAGTACTGGGGAAGATGAAATTCCCTATTATTATTACCCTATTATTCTTACAATTCTCTGAAATTTACCTCTGTATCTTTCTGTCTATCTCTTTCTGACCACTTACAGGATTTCACTCACAACGATGTGATTGTCCCTTTGTTTTGTTTTACGTTCCACCCATTTGGCCTAATTTCAGGAACCCTCCAATATATTATTCCTCTTTCAGGAATTGACCCTGATATTGCAACAGCGTCTCTTCTTTTACACAACCTTGCTTTGCCTAAAGATTATGTTTCTTGGAATATTGAACTGCCACTTCACCCATCCCTCAACCAGATCTCTGATAGCAATGATATATCCCCTTGTGTCAACTCATTTGCCTTGCTTGCAAGACTCCTTACATTAAAATAAATGCCATTCAACATTGCCATGCTCCTTTATGCTTTAAACTGACAACATATGGCCTGTCTTACAAATTGACATAGTTTTACTCCTACATTTGCCTCTGCAACATCTTTCACTCTATATTCCCACCTCTAGCCAAATTTACACATCCACCAGCAACGACAAGTGAATTCCATAAATTTGTTGATCTTGTTCTGGTTCAGGTACAACCCATGTGACTTGTTCAGGCCCCACCTTTCCCAGGAACAGACTTAATGGTTCAGGAGTCTAAAGTTCTCCCTCCTGGACCAACTCTTCATCTGCTCGATCCAGCTATTCCTATACTTGCTAGCATGTGGCACAGGGAGTCATTCAAAAATCACAACCCTTGAGATCCTGTTTGTCAATCTACTACCTAGCTCTCTGCAAAAGTGGTCATCTGGGTTGACTGGATCATCTAAGCCTCCCCAGATACTACAGGGACTTGGCCCCCCTGTCATACTCAACCTTTAAGCTGGTCTTTGCTTTGTGCTTGCATTACTTTGGTCAGCTTTTTCAAGGATTGGGGCTCATGTTAGGGTTAGCGTCTCCTGCTTCTCGGATGCTGTCTAACCTGCTGTGCTTTTCCAGAACCGCACATTCGACTCTGATCTCCAGCATCTGCAGCCCTCACTTTCTCCTTGACTGTCTCTCTGAGTAGTTTTGCTGCTTCACTCACTGCTCTATGACTCTTGTTGTATTTTAAATTTATTTAGTGCAGCCGAAGGAAAATAGAAAAGCAATGCTTTAATGGTGCGACGATATGTGCAGCACTTCAGATATCTTCTGGAGCTTTCCTCACATGACCAACCACATCCTGCAGTCCTGACTCCACTAGCAAAAGTGCCAAATGCACATTGCCCCTTCCCAGTGCCAATCAGAAGGTCTTCTTCACCACCAGATCATTACCCTGACTGCCTGAGTGATTGTCAAACCGTTTTTTCCTCATCACCAGTTTGTTTTTGTGGTGGTAAAGACGACATTTGGGGTGCATTCCTTTATGATTTAGGCAAGGTATGGAAACCAAAAGCCTCTATGTGAGACATGCCACTATGTAACATATTGGTTAGCACACAGCTAGAATTATAGTTTTGGTCACGACATTTCAGGAAGGACATAATTGCTCTAGAGAGCGTATGGAGAAGATTTCAAAGGATACTGTCAGGGTTTAAAAATTGCAGCTCTGAGGCTAGGGTTGTCTTTATTAGAATAAAGGAGGCTCGGGGTGACTTAATCAAGGTGTCCAAAATGGTGAGGAGCTTGGGTAGAGTGAACAGGGAAGACCTGCTTCCTCTACTGGAGAGATCAATTACCAGGAGGCACGGATTCATGGTGAGCAGTAGAGGAAAGTCCTTTTGGGCCAGAGGCTGGTGGGTATCTGGAATTCATTGCCCAGTTTGTTGAGGCAGATACCCCCAACATGTGTAAAAGGAGCCCTGGATCTGCAGGTGAAACTCTGTAGCCCACAAGGTTACAGATGAGGAGCTGGAAAGTAGGATTAGAATGGGCAACTAGTATTTTTTTCAGCAGGTGGGCTGAATGGGCTGTCTCTGTGCTGTACTTTCTAATGTTCTATGGCTCCAGAGACAAGGAGGTATCCAATTTATTGAACTTGGCATTTCTCCAGAATTGATTCCAGCAGGACTCTGCGATAAATCTTCAACTCCTGGAGTTTTCAGGGCCATTCACTTTAAATATACCTGCTGCTGCCACATACATAATGGATTGTTGCCAAACCACACACTATTGCCAGAAAATCCACTTTGTCCCCCCTTGAAGACACCACTCAGTAGACAACCCTCTGGCTCCCTCATGAAGTTTCAGTGTGAGTGTGAGATTTCTATTCAAAGCTCTGAGGCACAGAGTAAAATGTCAATCAGATGGATTTAAAGTTCTTGTCAACAGCTAGAATTATTTTGCACCTGTTATGGAGATGTGTTATCTGGAATATTGATTTAAAATATCATTGACTGGACACCATTGTAAATCCTAGACATTTTGGAAGGATACTTTGAAAACCAAAGGAGACTGTCTGCAGCAAGGAAGAACATGGCATTTGCAAAGAACACAAGATGCTCAGCTAGAATTACAGAGTCTACAATACTTTCAGATAAAGATCCAATGGCCCAGTTTGTGGGTGCAATGTATCTATTGTATTTGAAGATAGAGAGTCACAGCGATAATATACCTGGAGTGATATACCCTTTCCAACTTTTTTTCTCTAAAACCTCTTTCATCAAAATTTATGAGTTGTAAAGCCCACTGGAAACCCTTATCTCTCTAGGTGGAGCATCCCTTTATGGAGAATTCAAAATCTACACCACTGTCTTCAGAAAATTGAAGTGAGCCAGCCATAACTGATCGAGAATAACACTCCAGTGCCAACAGTTCATGTGATAGTTGACTGTGGCCACAGATCGACATTTGGGACAATCTGTAAATAATTATTTCTTTCTAACTTTAACTATTATTTGGGCAGAAAAAGTATGATAACATTGTAGAGAGGACTTTTTTTACTAATTTATATAATGTGTGTTAGTTTTTAAGGAGGACGGTAATGTATATTTGCACAGCTTAAACATTTTAGTAATAATTTTCATTTGCATAAGCTTTGCTGCAATAAAGTAGTTCTTCATTTGTTACTTGAGGAACATGGTTGACCTATATCTGAGCTTTATATGGATATGTATAACATATATGTAAAATGGGCACTATCATATCATTTTTATTTTCAAACTTTGTTGTGAGCAGTGAAGAAGTAGAACATAGAAACAGATCCATTCAGATGTAACATGGTGCTTTGCTGTAAACACCAGTGCAAGGATTTATTGCTCTATAGTGTTTTGCAGTTAGGTCTCCAACCCACAAGCCACAGGTGTAAACAAGTAGAAATACTAAATACAGACAATAGCGATTTTGCTTAACTGAATGCAAATGATTATCCTGGTATTCTTGACAGCAGCCCCAGGTATGAGCAAATTACATGAATTTTGCACATCTCCAATTGCCCTTGGTATTAATTTGCCTGTTGTGGTGTGACAGCAGCAGGTGTTCTGGCCTCCCACTGGGGCACAGAGATGAAAGCACTGCTGCAGGGTCCAGCAGGGACCAAAGTATCTTGAGGCTTTGGGAAGGAGCAGAGGAGTCTGAGCTTGCATGTGTATGCAGGTAAATACCCTGGAGAGCTTTTCATAAATGAATTAAATGAGATGATGTTCTTTTAAAGCAGCAGTATTTACAACGCTGGAAAAAATGTTTGCAAAGAATGCTGGTCAGTCAAGCTGCCCCAACTTTGAAGCCAAGGAAATTGATACTTTGATGCAGGAAATAGAGCAAAACCTCTTTGCTCAGCCAGGATAAGTAACACCATTCTCTCTCTGCTACCTTTGACTTCCTCAATTCTGCTGCTGTTCTCATCTCCCACCAAAGCTCACAGTCTACCACTCTCACGATTGTATGTAATGTCTTCCCTCACTTGCTTTTCCCTCTACATACTCTCCAAATAAGCTCTGCGTGGCCTCTATGCTGCCTACTCAGTCAGTCACTCACTCAGGACACTTCACCAGCTTTCTCCTATCTGTACTACCCACTTCCATTTCACTCAAACCCTCCCTTTCTCTCAGTCCTGGACATACCATTCCCAAATAGTGCTAGAAAGAGCCAAGATGATTAGTGGGGATTGTAATGAGGTCAGCCAGGTGGGCCTTGTAAAATATGAGTTCCTGGTTGGGGCTGTTAACCTGATCCAATCAGGGAGCGCTGGCTGACAGATAAGAACATGAGTGCTCCGGGTGTCCTTGGAGAAGGAGCACGCGGGGTCCACCAACACCCTGGAGTTGTTCAGGGAGAGGTGGGCACCGCAGGGAGTGGAGTGCATCATTTCTCCCTCCAACTCTATTTTGATTTAGTCCCTCCCCTCCCCTTCACTGTTTTGATCACACAGCACTGCCCTTTGATGTGAAGGGCAGTGTTTGTCACTGGCCACCCGGGTGTTTTCCTGTCTTCCTGGTGGTGGAATTTGAATAAAGATTCGTGCACTTTGTGTCTTTCACTGTCTCACACCTGCACACACACACCATGGGTGCTGGGGGGAAAAAATAATAAGCACTACCGCACTTAGGTAGTAGTGTGGGGGTTAATTAAAAGAAAAAAAAAGAACATGAGTGCTCCGGGTGCCCTTGGAGAAGGAGCACGCGGGGTCCACCAACACCCTGGAGTTGTTCAGGGAGAGGTGGGCGCCGCAGGGAGTGGAGTGCATAATTTCTCCCTCCAACTCTATTTTGATTTAGTCCCTACCCTCCCCTTCACTGTTTTGATCACACAGCACTGCCCTTTGATGTGAAGGGCAGTGTTTGTCACTGGCCACCCGGGTGTTTTCCTATGTTCCTGGTGGTGGAAATTGAATAAAAATTCGTGCACTTTGTGTCTTTCACTGTGTCTCACACCTGCACACACGCACACACACACCATGGGTGCTGGGGAAAAAATAAGTACTACCACAGTTAGGCGGTAGTGTGGGGGTTTAAAAAAAAAGGGAGTGTCTCCTTTAAAAATAAAAAAAAACACAAGTAAAACCAGTGGAGTGTATTATTTCCCCCTCCAAGTCTATTTTTTTTAATAGATATTTTTATTAGAGATTTAACATTTTTACAAGTTTACAAAAATAAACAAAACTCTCAAATATAAACATTGATATACAATTAAATCAAATATACAATTGCCAAAATTTAACAAAAGAAAAAATACCGAAAAAGAAAAAAGAACTCAACTGTCTACTAATCTAACCTACAACTAACCAGAGTGTATATTTAAGTCTCTTAAAGAAAAAGAACATGAGTGCTGCCACTCAGGTGTTTCCTTTCTTCCTGGTGGTGGAAATTTAAATAACGATTCGTGCACCTTGTGTCTCTCACTGTGTCTCACACCTGCACACACATACCATGGTGCTGGGGAAAAATAAGCACTACCGCAGTTAGGTGGTAGTATGGGGGTAAAAAGGGGAAAAAAAAAGAAAAAACATGAAAAAAAACAAAAAGATAAATAAACAGGAGTGTCAGAGGTTCTGTTCACTCTGAGAGCTGGCTCTGAGGGAGCTGGGGCAGTGTCAATTACTGTTAAAAAAAGAAAAAAAAAGAACATGAGTGCCAGACATCCTGTTCACTTTGAGAGCTGGCTTTGAGGAAGCTGGATCAGTGTCAATGACTGTACATAAAAGGTGACTTGGTGAAGGGATACCGGCCTCTGCGGAGTTATTTCACTCAGGAAAAGACTCTGAAATGCCAGTGGGTGACTGACCATGCATAAGCCTCTGGACTAATATCAGAGGCTACCCATTAGTGACTATGCTCCTGGCTGAAGGGTATCTTCCTCAACTTTACTGAGGACTGCTGACAACCATGACCATTTTCCTACCTTGGTAACTGCCCTCCATGGCAAGACAAGGCTGACTGGAAGTCTGGTAGTTCTGAAAGGGGAGGGCAAAGTGCAAAAAGGAAAAGAATGCTGTGAGCATCCAAAAGGCTGTTTCCTTTCTAATCCATGGCTGTATATAAAAAAATCTTGGCCCATTTGTATAATAAGGTTATACCTGTGGCCATTTTAAGTCAGTGCTTTTGGTTCTTCTTTATAACCAGAGGGATTATCCATAACGCCAATATGCACAGGCAGAAGTGGCAGGTGACATCAATGGCCATGAAGGTCACAGGAAGTGGCTGCTGATGTCACTAGCCTGGGAGGGAAGGGACAGAGAGCTGAAGACTGTGGGGTTAATGAAGCAGAGCTGGCACCCTCCCTCGTCAGCTTACCCAAGAACACTCCTCCACATTATATCATAAATCCAATTGGACTGTTTACATTTCCAAACAGTAAAATAGCAAATAGATGACAGTACTTTCAAAATGTCTGCTGCTTAATGCCACTTGTCAGGTTCCTCTTCATGTATGTGCAATCCTTGCACCACCTGGAAGTGGCATTAGCACTATTTGCCACCTTTGTATAATCCTTTCAGTCATGGAACATCCCAGGTATTCAGTCAACAATGAGATCAATGGTCCATATTTTATATCATTTTATATCACCAAAGGATTCTGGGTAATCCAGGAGCAGCAATTACTGTTTATATGCTGGTGAATTGTTTTGGAATTTTAGGGAAAAAAAAGTCAAAACAACAGCACTTTTAAAAGGAGGAAGACAGACAAAAGGCAGCGAGCACATGGTCAGTGAGGGAGAGAGAGAAAGAAACCTACACTCCTAACTGAAACAGCACTGAATCTGTGCACTTACTGCCTTTGCTGTTTGAATTCATGTATCTCTGGACATCAGAGTATGTCTAGGAAAAATTAACAAACAGCGAAATTCACAGTGCAGGAACCTGTGTGGGAGAGCTGACAGCACAAAAACCGGTAAGTACACAGTTTTTTGCATAGGAGTGGTATTTTTGATAAGGGATGGCATTACTGTCGTACTGAGGGAGGATATTCCTGGAAATACATCCAGGGAAGTTATTTGGGTTGAACTGAGAAATAAGAAAATGATGATCACCTTATAGGATTGTATTATAGACCGCCTAATAGTCAGAGTGAAATTGAATAACAAATTTGTAAGGAGATCTCAGCTATCTGTAAGAATAATAGGGTGGTTATGGTAGGGGATTTTAACTTTCCAAACGTAGACTGAAACTGCCATAGTGTTGAGGGTTTAGATGGAGAGGAATTTCTTAAGTGCGTACAAGAAAATTTTCTGACTCAGTATGTGGACGTACCTACTAGAGAAGGTGCAAAACTTGACCTACTCTTGGGAAATAAGGCAGGGCAGGTGACTGAGGTATCAGTGGGGGAGCACTTTGGGGCCAGTGACCATAATTCTATTAGTTTCAAAATAGTGATGGAAAAGGAAAGACCAGATCGAAAAGTGAATGTTCTAAATTGGAGGAAGGCTAATTTTGACGATATTAGGCAAGAACGTTCAAAAGCTGAAAGAGCGGGGGGCAGATGTTTGCTGGAAAGCTGGAAAATGGTAAGCCTTCAAAAATTAGATAATGAGAGTCCAGAGAAAGTACATTCCTGTTAGGGTGAAAGGAAAGGCTGGTAGGTATAGGGAATGCTGGATGACTAGAGAAATTGAGGTTTGGTTAAGAAAAAGAAGGAAGCAAATGTCAGGCATAGACAGGAGAGATCATAAAGGCAGTATGACTATACTTAAGAGGAAATCAGGAGGGCAAAAAGAAGACATGAGATAGCTTTGGCAAATAGGGTTAGGGAAAATCTAAAGGGTTTTTATAAAAACATTAACGACAAAAGGGTAACTAGGGAGAGAATAGGGCCCCTCAAAGATCAGAGCTGAAAATGTGTTGAAAGTGAGGGCTGCAGATGCTGGAGATTAGAGCTGAAAATGTGTTGAAAGTGAGGGCTGCAGATGCTGCAGCCCTCACTTTCTCCCCTCAAAGATCAGCAAGGCAGTCAATGTATCGAGCCGGAGGAGATGGGGGAGATACTAAACAAGTATTTCGCATCAATGTTTACTCTGGAGAAGGACGTGGAAGATATAGAATGTGGGGAAATAGATGGTGACATCTTGAAAAATGTCCATATTACAGAGGAGCAGGTGCTGAATGTCTTGAAATGCGTAAAAATGGATAATCCCCAAGACCTGATCAGGTGTACCCTAGAACTCAGTGGGAAGCTAGGGAAGTGATTGCTGGACACCTTGTTGAGATATTTGTAACATCAATAGTCACAGGTGAGGTACTGGAAGACTGGGGTTAGCTAACATGGTGCCACTATTTAAGAAAGGTGGTAAACACAAGCCAGGGAACTATAGACCAGTGAGCCTGACATCAATGGTTGGCAAGTTGTTGGAGGGAATCCTGAGGGACAAGATGTACATGTATGTGGAAAGGCAAGGACTGATGAGGGATAGTCAACATGGCTTTGTGCTTGGGAAATGATGTCTCACAAACTTGATTGAGTGTTTTGAAGAAGTAACAAAGAGGGTTGATGAGGATAGAGTGGTGGACGTGATCTATATGGACTTCAGTAAGGCGTTCGACAAGGTTCCCCATGGGAGACTGGTTAGCAAGGTTCGATCTCATGGAATACAGGGAGAACTAGCCATTTGGATACAGAACTGGCTCAAAGGTAGAAGACAGAGGGTGGTGGTGGAGGGTTGTTTTTCAGACTGGAGGCCTGTGACCAATGTGTCACAAGAATTGGTGCTGGGTCCCCTACTTTTTGTCATTTATATAAATGATGTGGATGTGAAATAGCAGGTATAGTTAGTAAATTTGCAGATGACACCAAAATTGGAGGTCTAGTGGACAGTGAAGAGGGTTACCTGAAAGTACAACAGGATCTTGATCAGATGGGCCAATGGGCTGAGAAGTGGCAGATGGAGTTTAATTCAAATAAATGCGAGGTGCTGCATTTTGGAAAAGCAAATCTGAGCAGGACTTATACAATTAATGGGAAGGTCCTGGGGAGTGTTGCTGAACAAAGAAATCTTGGAGTGCAGGTTCATAGTTCATTGAAAGTAGAGTTGTGGGTAGATGGGATAGTGAAGAAGGTGCTTGGTATGCTTTCCTTTATTGGTCACTGCATTGAGTATCAGAGTTGGGGGGTCATGTTGCGGCTGCACAGGACATTGGTTAGGCCACTTTTGGAATATTGCGCGCAATTCTGGTCTCCTTCCTATCGGAAAGATGTTGTGAAACTTGAAAGTGTTCAAAAAAGATTTATAAGGATGTTGCCAGGGTTGGAGGGTTTGACCTATAGGGAGAGGTTGAATAGGCTGGGGCTGTTTTCCCTGGAGTAGAGGATGAGGGGTGACCTTATAGAGGTTTACAAAATCATCAGGAGAATGGATAGGATAAATAGACAAGGTCTTTTGCCTGGGGAAGGGGAATCCAGAACTAAAGAACATAGGTTCAAGATGAGAGAGGAAAGATATAAAAGGGACCGAAGGGACAGCTTTTTCACGCAGAGGGTGTTACATGTATAGAATGAGCTGCCAGAGGAAGTGGTGGAGGCTGGTTCAATTACAGCATTTAAAAGACGTCTGGATGGGTATATGAATAGGAAGGGTTTAGAGGGATATGAGCTGGAAATGTGTTGTTGGAAAAGCGCAGCAGGTCAGGCAGCATCCAGGGAACAGGAGAATCGACGTTTCGGGCATAAGCCCTTCTTCAGGAATTATGCCCGAACCGTCGATTCTCCTGTTCCCTGGATGCTGCCTGACCTGCTGCGCTTTTCCAGCAACACATTTCCAGCTCTGATCTCCAGCATCTGCAGACCTCACTTTCTCCTCCTTAGAGGGATATGAGCCAAGTGCTGGCAAATGGGACCAAATTGAGATGGGATATCTGGTTGACATGGACGAGTTGGACCAAAAGGTCTGCTTCAGTTCTGTACATCTCTATGACTCTACAACACTAGATACCAGTGGATCTATGTCAATACCTGTAGAACTAATGAGTGGACTAATTAACATTATTAATCATCTCCTGATATGGCAGGAAAACATAGCCTTAAGAAATTACATTAAATTTACAATAAAGGGAAAATAGCATCTTCCCAGGGTCTAATAGAGTAGTTTAGCACATAAGTAGTTTTGAATTCATTCCAGGCAAACAGTGATTGCATTACTTTGACCCATCTGGAATTTTAAAAGCACACAGGTCAGTTATTATTATACCTGAAGGTTGGTATAATAATGAAGGTTGGTTGGAAACTGAACATTGCAATGGAGAGTTATATCTGAAATTGACAACTTCAAAGTATAAAGGCAGTTCCAAATCCTAACATCTGATAAGCTATACTCAGACTGCTCGAAGTCAGATAAATATCAGTTTTGTTTTTCTGTGTTTATGATGAGTGATAATTAAGTTGTAAATTGGAGGTTTTCCTTTTGTATCTATCATTAACATCTCGCACTGTTGAAGTCTTTGTTCAATAATCCAGCAATCATTTATACAATGGTATTATTGTAACAAGTTCAGACAGACTCCTAGAAAGAGTTTTAGACTTAAGGTGCTCTCTGTTATTTTTGCTCTAGATTAATTAGATTCCCTACAGTGTGGAAACAGGCCCTTCGGCCCAACAAGTCCACACCGCCCCTCCGAAGAGTAACCCACCCAGACCCAATTCCCTCTGACTAATGCGCCTAACACTATGGGCAGTTATTTTAGCATGGCCAACTCACCTGCCCTGCTCATCTTTGGAATGTGGGAGGAAACCGGAGCGCCCAGAGGAAACCCATGCAGACACTGGGAGAATGTGCAAATTTCACACAGACAGTCGCCCAAGGCTGGAATTGAACTACATGTCCAGTTACAGAGTAAAAAAGTACTGTAAGTCCACATCAGCTGGACAAAGGATTGTGTCTGAGCTCAGGTTAAGTAAATCATGTCAGTGCTGTAGTGTTATGTTCCATCCAGCCAGCTCAATATTGGAATCAGCTGACAGCCCTGTGTTTTGTCTGGCAGCAAAACAGATCATGTTCACAAATTATTCTGACTGTGCTGCTACCTTGTTACTATGCTGACGGGTACACTTCAGATTGTCATCAGTTTTAGTTGCAGTTGCCCCAGATTCAGTGGTCTTATACAAAGTCTAATACTCTGCTCAGACACACATTCTTTTGCTCAAACATTTAGACATGAATACCAATCACTTTCTTCCAGGGATTATTATTTTTAGTTCTAATGTAGATTTTTTTTAAACTTGATTAGACGTGTGACCTTTGTGCAGACAAAGCAAACATGGAAATCTCCTCCAGTTTCCAATTATGTTAGGCTGGAGAAGCTAATGTCAAATTAAACCATCCTCTCTATAGCATACCCATCTGACAGAGATCTAATTTCCTGCACCTTTCTCATTACATTATTCTTCAACGAACAGACGAAACTCTCACCTGACTCTTCCGCAATGAAGACGTCTTTGTTAAAGTCCTGCAAGTCTGTAATAAAGCTTGTCAAACTGTCATGAATTACTAATTTGAAGAACAATTGGTGAATTAGAAGTTTGCTTGTATTCCCTCATGACTGTGACCATAGTGAAGTAGCCCTCTTCACTGTTCTCAAACTGTCTTCCATCTCTGATATGGCTAATCCCACCATCCTCCTATGACACACACTATCTTTTCATTACCTACTTGGGTGGATCATCATCTGATTCCATTCCTGCTGTCTAGTTGTAGCCAGAGAAGTCTTGTATTGGTTTTTCATCCCGTTGTGGCACTGTTACCTCCGGAGCACTTCAAATATCTATATGTTACTCCCTCCTATTTTTCACAGGCACGCTGCTCCTCAATGCCAAAAACCACAATGTCAAATTGAACGTTTCTCAATGATCAAGAATAGAAACCCTGCCCGATTTTGCCCTCCTTAACTAAAGGCCAACTCAGATGATCAAACTTGTCATAGGTGAGGAATAACCTTGCCCTGGTGGCTTAGGTCTAAATTGTTAGATTAGATTACTTACAGTGTGGAAACAGGCCCTTCGGCCCAATAAGTCCACACCGCCCCACCGAAGCGCAACCCACCCATACTCCTACATCTACCCCTTACCTAACACTACGGGCAATTTAGCATGGCCAATTCACCTGACCTGCACATCTTTATGACTGTGGGAGGAAACCGGAGCACCCGGAGGAAACCCACGCAGACACGGGGAGAATGTGCAAACTCCACACAGTCAGTCGCCTGAGGCGATAATTGAACGTGGTCTCTGGCGCTGTGAGGCAGCAGTGCTAACCACTGTGCCGCCCAGGATGTGATGTGCATTTGTTCACCGAGCCATCAGGATCACCGTAAATTTCACCACTTGTTTTGTATAAAGAAAGAAATGCCAACTTGAATAGCAAATGGAATTGTAAATGTGGACACATTTCTGTAATTGATGTAAAATAGGGATAAGTTATTATTGATCCTGGCCTAGGGCATCAAGACAATTATTAGACACCTGATATTTGTGGTGTTAACGACTGTACCCTAGGTTTTTAGTGCGAACTGCAGCTTCAAAAAATTCATATGAGCTCAAATGATGCCCCAATTACTACCCTCCACAAGCACATATTTTAATCAATTTGTTCAGGCACATTATAACACACCTCTTCAGTAGCTGGAACTTGAAGAGAGGTAGGGATAAAATAAACATAATGCTGTACAATTAACAGAAGTGGAATTTAAGATGGAGAAGTGAGAGGTGATCAGTTTTAGCAGAAGAGATAAAGAGAGGCAATATAGAATTTGTGAGATAATTTAATGAGTTTGCAGACAGAATAACATTCATGTATGTTGATGTTTGAAGGTTCAGAAAAGATAATGGGTAAAGCATATAGTATCCTGGTCTTCGTCACCACAGATAGTGAGTACACAAATAGGAAGTTTTGAAGAACTTTTATAAAGCTGTGGTTAAGGCCACAATTAAAGTAATGCATCCAATTCTGGTCTTCATATCTTAGTAATGATGTGGAAATCCTTGACAAAAAGCAGAGGAAACTTGGCTGACTGGTTCAAGGGATGAGTAATTTTAGCCACAAGGTTATCTGGGGAATCTGGGGTTGATTTCTTTAGTCATAGAGTTACATAGCACAGAAACAGACCCCTCAGTCCAACTTGTCCATGCCAACCAAATATCCTAAACTGGGAGAAAGTGAGGACTGCAGATGCTGGAATGAAACTTCGACTCTCCTGCTCCTCGGATGCTGCCTGACCAGTTGTGCTTTTTCAGCACCACACTCGACTTGGATATCCTAAACTGATCTAGTCCCATTTGCCAGCATTTGGCTGACATCCCTCTAAACCCTTCCTATTGATGTATCTATCTAAATGATTTTTAAATGTTGTAATTGTACCCTCCTCTTCAAGACCTCCATGTCCCCAATCAATGCTCTTAGTCGCTGTTGTGTATCATGTCTGATATGAGGAATTTACTAGATGGGTACAAGAGAGCATGTTTAACAAACGTATACATGATTATGAGTGTTTTAAATAAAGTAGGTAAAGTAATTACAATTAGTTCATCCACAAGGATAAATGCCACAGATTTGAGATTTTGGTCAAAACACAAATGCTAAAAATATTTATAGGTGCACATAGTAATAATCTTAATTTGTTACCCACAAGTGTAGTTGAAGCAGAGACAATGATTTAAAAAGAAAATTAGATGGACACTTTTAAGTAAACTTGCAGGGCTGCAAGGATAGAGCTGGGGAATGAGAATGACTGCAATGCTCCATGAACAGTCAGCATGGACTGAGCACCAAATGGCCTTCTTCTGTACAAGGAAAATGAGCTCCAGCTAATGTCTCTTAAACACGCACATACGCTGCATGTATGTTCTAGTTAAAGCAGCCATGAACTACCTTGTAGTTAATGGCTGATTAACCTCCAGTGGTCTGTTTGAGTTTGTCGGAGTGCTTCTTGATTTGAAGGGTTAGCTTAAAGTTGGGGAAGTCAACAATGAGTGGGTTTAAGGGGAAATGAAATAGTTTATTAGGTTTGATTGGAAGCTCTTAATTCATATTCAAACAGAGGATCAGTTTCCTGGCAGGCTCAAAAGATTCAGTACCTGCAGAGCACAACAGCATTACAGACCGTGCATACTCTGCTCTGGATTCTTCCTGCAGCTGAAGGGCTTAGTCATTATGACACGATCATGGCCACATGAAAATACAGGATCCTACAAAAGTCCTGGGACCACTGGGAAAGGAACAGAGGAAAAACTTCCAAACTGCAAAATAATACAGCTTGCTGGCTCTGGGCAGTTAGAACTTAGTCTTTAAGTGATAAGGAAGCGATGGAAGATCACTGACTCAATGCTGGGATTGGTTAGGGCTCAGAAGCTTTAGCAGTAATTTATATCTGTGTAACCATAAAACCATTTAAAGCCATCAACGAAAGTTGGAATCATCCGAAAGCATAAGTGCAGGAATACAGTCTTAACAACACTCAGGAAAAGGAACTGAACTATTAAGAGATGACAGTGATTCAGGATGGTAGCTCAGTGGTCAGTACTGCTGCTTCATATAGCCAGCAGCCCAGATTCAATTCCACCCTCAGGCGACTGCGTGGTTTGCACATTCTCATTTCTATGTGGGTTTCCTCCAGGTGCTCCAGCTTCCTCCCATTACCCAAAGATGTGCAGATGATGTGGACTGGATATGATAAAAGTAGTGTTGCCAGAGACTTTGGGGTGCAGGTTCACAGTTCCTTGAAGGTAGAGTCACAGGTAGACAGGGTAATTAAGGTGGCATTTGATATGTTTGAATTAATGGGTCAGTGCATTGAGTATAGGTACTGTGGTATGTTGTGAACAGGACATTGCTGTGTTCAATTCTGGTCTCCCTGCTTTAGGAAAGATGTTGTTAAACTTGAAAGGGCACAGAAAACAAGGATATTCTCAAAACTCGCTAAGGAGGATATTATTGGGGTTTAGAGGGTTTGAGCAAGGCGGAGGAGCTGAATAGGCCTCTTGAGGGAAACTACGTTCACAAGATTTTGTTCACATCTGGCAGGGTTGCTGAGTAATCTGTAGTCACAGCTGCCATGCAACACAGTGTGGTGCAATGTGTCCGTTAATTCCTATTTACCATTGTTGCATGTTATAATACAGGATAGACAGTAGAACATAATCAAAAAAGTAATATGTAGTAAACTTTATTTTTAGTTGTTTGGAACTGAAGTCACATGTATTTCTTCTCCAAGTATGCAGAGTTGAAAATTTCATCTGTTTTAAATAAATATTTGAGGCCCAAACCAGATTGAACTTCAGGTTCTGGTCTGCAATCGCAACAGGCTGCAGTAGCAGATGTGATGTGCATAGATTTCAGTTACAAACCACTATTCAGCCACACGTTAAACCTGTAGTATATGCTTTTGTATAACCACACTTGCATCAACGGAAAATATACCTGATGTTTTCATGTTATTACAATTTCACAAGTACTTTGACTCACTAACATATATCTGAATGCAACCTCTAGAATTTTTGTGGTCACCTTCCATAGTAATTGGACAGTATATGCCAAAATTAACCAGTACATGGATGCTTGACAGCAATATGAAAGAAGCACTAATGGAATAAACAAAATATGAAATTGTAGAAGTAACTACAGCCACAGGTGACCAGTTGCCACAGGTAAGGGGTACTCTGCTAACTACAGAGTATATCACCAAGGAGAAGAGAAGAGGATAGACCAGGAAGATGGCAGGGCAAAACATGGCTAATGTGAAAATTGAAGAGCTGGAAATAAAACCATTCCCATCATCAAGAATAATAGGGATTCAGCGATATACAAGATACTGTAACACCCATTGCTCTGAAAGGCTGCTAATAAAGGGGTAGCTAATTCATTCTCCATTGCCTCAAAAGGTATTTGGTGCATCGCAGTAGAAACATATGCAAGATTTTGTCCTCTTACACCAGGAGCTTCCTGAATTTGCAGGCCACTCCTGTTAAGTTTTCCTACAACAGTAGTTACAGTTTAACATTCAATTTATAGTCCCACAAACAGCAAGTTTAATAAATGACCAGTTAATCTGTTTTTGCCATGTTAGCTGAGGGATACCAATTGTCACAATAGGGACACTATTCTGCCACAGGACTTGTATTGTTATTTGAGGGTACAGGGCCTTGTTTTGATGGCACATTCAAAAGACATTACTTCCAAAAGGAAACACCTGACAGATTGATTCTCTGAAATGACAAGTTTAAATCTTTGTGATTCAGTACCATGAATAAGAAGCATGCTCCAGCTGCTGTTTGTGGAGTGAGCCACAAGGAACAGAAGGTTCAATTCCCACTACGATTGAGCTGAACAAAAGAATGCTATAATTAGTTTCAGTCATTCTGTTTTCAGACTTACACAGTCCAATAAACATTGCAAAAACAGAGAAGCAAAATATTGAAGATGCTGGAAACCTAAAATTAAATAACTGGATCACTGGGTCCTAAGTGGTTTAGCTTTAGGAATGATGCAAGAAAAATCATGCTTGTTAAGTAGAAGTCTATTTAAACATGAAAAAAAGTGTAATTGTTGGATAACACCACCTGCAAGTTCCTCTAAGGAACACAGCACCTTGAACATACTTCTTTATAGCAGGATCAAAACCCTGGAATTCCAGGTACTCCAGCACTGGAGTAGGTCATAAGATTTAGGAGTAGAAGCAGGCCATTCAGCCCATCATGTCTGCTCCACTATTTGATGATGGCTGATATGCTCCTCAAACCCATTTTCCTGCCTTCTCTCCATAACCCTTCAACCCAATATCAATTAAAAATCTGTCTAATTCCTCCTCAAATTTACTCACTGTCTCAACATCCAGTAGCTTCATAATAAGGTTGCCCACCATGTGAGCACAATTAGACACTGGCAATTACAGCAATGCATTGCCAACACCACCAACATCCCATGGGAAAATGAACAGGTTTTATCTGACATTCAAAATGTAAGGAAAGCAATCTGATGAAGATATTCTACATATGTTAAGATTTTATATTTTGAAACATCACTAGCTGCTGATAAAGACATTTCTGTACATTGTACTAATTGAATGAGGTGGGGAGCAATTGTAGATAAATTTAGGTGTTTTGCAGATTACTTGCAATTATTTAAAATTCCACACCAAAATTAAGACAGATACAAACCTATCATGTCAACAGCTGGCACAGATCCAAAACAAGTTATCAAACTTTCTAAAAGAAAAAACTGCTCAAGAGGGTTATAGCATTTTGTTTTTCCATAACTTCTAGATTTTCAACATTAGTACGTATTTTCTTATCCTCACTTCTGGATCCTTCACGGTCGTTTAAGGATACCATTGTTTGTGAACTTCTGCCTGTAGCTCAAGTTGAGAAATATGAATCTATGGAACTCAAAACAAAAGTACTATGTACAATCTTTATTTAAAAGCAGTACATAAGAGAAATGTAATTTACACCATTACATTTATTACCAAAAGTAAAAAATAAATTGGATTCATAGTCAAAGAAACCAATGTCAATGAAGAAAGAAATTGGAGCAACTCAACTCTGCATGTGACAAGTTAAATGAATACAGCTCAGTAAATACAAGTACTGCAGTTCTAACAAATTTAAGATCTGCATTTCTCATTTAAATTCATCCCTTTACACCAACTTTCACTCACAAGTAAAAGTCCACAATAGTGTGTTTAGTCTGTGCTCTCACCAGAAGGTGAACGTGTGCGTGATCTTACATGATCCCCAGATGCCATAGAGGAATGGCCTCTCTGCTCCTTGGCAGGAACAGGTGATCTACTCTCAGATCGGGATTTGCTACGGCTTCTGCTCCTGGAACGACTGTAGGACTTACGGCCTCTGGAACGAGATCTGGAGGAGCTTCGACTACGGGAACGAGACCTGCTACGAGACCTGAGAGGGGGGAGAACGTAAGAACAAAACAAAGCTTTGAATAACCACAATTCAATATGACTTTATTAAAACTAATTATATAAACAAAAAAAAAAAGGATTGCTGGACAAACTCAGCAGGTCTGGCGGCATCTGTCGCGAGAAAATAGTTAATGTTCGAGGCCTGTTTCAGAACTGATCCAAAGAGTCACTGGATTTTTCCAGTGACTTCAGATCTTCAGCATCCAAAGTTTTTGTTTTAACTCGAGAAACAGGCTGGCTCAATTCAGGTCCACCCTGTTTGCATCAAGCCAAACATTGACAAATTTGTCAGACAGAAGTAGTTTTAAACAGCATCAGCTAGGTGACATGCAACAGCAGAATGTATTATCAAAGTGGAACTACATCAGTTTAGGAAATCTGGTCAGCACAGATGAGTTGGACCAAAGGGTTTGCTTCCATGCTATATAAGTGTATAGCTAGCTCAGAGGCTGATCAAATATGTGGGGGGTG
>NC_057719.1:74577450-74584656 GCF_004010195.1 Chiloscyllium plagiosum
GGGGAGGGAGAGAGAGAGAGAGAGAGAGATTTTATTTTTACATATACCAAAGTAGAGGAATACTGTGAGAGGTGCACAAGTTGCCATTCCCTGGTGCCATCTTAGAATACAAAAGACAGATTAAAAAAACAGAAGCAGAAATAAAAGAAACAGCCAAAAGAGAAATATCCAGATCACTCCTTCAGGAGTCCTTGCTGCCAGAAAAACAACGCAAACACTCAGGTGCCCCAAGTCCTCACAGACAGAACGCCACAACCTCTACTGTCAGGTACCCAGGCCCAGACATGGCCTGGAACTGTACTGCTGCCACTGGAACCTCATCACCATTCTTTGGAGGCAAGGTGGCGCCATCGACCTTGTCACTACTGGTATGATTCCGCACTGAGCTGATCTCGGCAACGCAGCTGCTGGGTCCCAAACTGAATGCTGGGCCCATCATGCTGAAGCAGTCGGGTTTTCATTTTAATAAACACTTCCCTGAACTTGTAACTGAAAGCCCAGAAAATGATCTGGGAACATGGGTTCAAATCTCACCATGACAGTTAGTAAGTTAAGAAATACGAAACTTGAAGTTAATTTTTGTGGCCATGAGGCTGTCTTTTAAACAAAAGTAACTGGTCTGTTAAAATCATTACGGGAAGGAAATCTGCCTTCCCCAGTCTGGCCTAGCAATAACTGAGGGTCTGGATAGCAACATGGTTGATGAACTACAATATTTAATAGGGATTAGAAGTGGGCATTAAATGCCAGCCTTGCCAATGTTCGCATTTGTTAAGAGAAAAAAGCTTAAAACTGCTCTTTGAAATGTTTCTATAAAACAATGAAGTAAACTAAGAAACCCAGTTACAATATATTTTTAGTTCATCTGCGTAAAAAATAATCAACCGCTATAGAAGACCTGCACTACAACTCAGGGTAATTACCTGCGCTGTTTACGTTCTTCAACCACCCTGATCTTTCTTCCATTGAGCTCTGTGCCAGACAGCTTATCAAGAGCATTCTTCACATCACTATAGGAAGCAAATTCAACAATTCTAGAAAGAAAAGCATAACAATTTTAATGACCTTGGAACCAAAGATCGGGTTTGCGTTCTTAGCACAAAGCTGATGCTAAATTACAAGTGTTGTGCAGAATGTATGGAGCAAAAGAAAATGTATACTTGTGAATATGTTAAGATTTCTTTACAAATGTTGCCAAACCTTGCTAATCAGTTAATTATGTCATAATCATTTAGCTAAATAGCTTAGCACAACTGGATTGTGAAGTACACTTCAGTGAATGTGGAACTTAAAAGCGTGTACATTATAGAGCTGAACGTGATCTCAGTAATTGATCTGCATTCACAGTCAAACCAGTTTCATTAATAAATTAAAATGGCTGCATAGATGCATTAGCAGAGATCTTGTAACACTTGTTATCCGCAGCCATCAACAGGTTTCAAGGAATAAAATCTCTTGAAACTTACCCTTCATTCATTTTGTGTCTATGCGCATCCGCAAAGGTAACTTCTCCAGCCTGCCTCATAAAATCTTTGAGATCCTATACAAGATCAGATCAGTGAGGTAAATCAAAGCATTTTGCATCTTTCTCTATCAATTTCCAATGAACATCACTGGAAAAGCAAGCAAAAAAAAAAAAAGATGAATCTAATTTCATCAAAATTTATATTACCTTCCTGTACAATTCCCTAGGCTATTCAACCAGCCAAATGTAACAAGTGTTCGCAGAGGCACCACCACGACTGAAGACCAGATGGTTCTCTTCACCACCCGCTTGACTGACACTACCCATTCGAAGGGAGCCTTCCCGGACATCACCCTCCCTTAAAGGCAGACTCGGGCAATGCCATAGGAACAGGGATTGCTACTCTTGCGCCGTGACCAAGGACTTCTCGCCTCACTCCAATCGAGCTTCCAAACAACCCTACCAGCGAATTTCTCCCAATCAAGGACCTCGCATTTTACAGCAGGCTCTCAGAACTCTCCACTTTAGGACACCTTGTTATCATTTTCAGGGATGCAGCAAGGTAAATGGCACTAAACCCAGTGCCCAGTGTTGGTCAGACCACCACAACACAGAT
Organism: Chiloscyllium plagiosum; assembly: GCF_004010195.1. Classification (NCBI taxonomy): domain Eukaryota; kingdom Metazoa; phylum Chordata; class Chondrichthyes; order Orectolobiformes; family Hemiscylliidae; genus Chiloscyllium; species Chiloscyllium plagiosum. The sequence continues at coordinate 74,579,532 of NC_057719.1, forward strand.
TTAGATCATCAATTGACAAAGGTAGGAGCAGATTGGCATTTCAACTAGGCCCAAGAGACCAAGGCACAGCGAATAGGAAAACCAACGGCACTCCACGTCACAAGGCCAACGACACGAGAGGCTGGTAAATAAAGGTTTTAACACTTGGTTAAATTTCAAAAACAAACTGAATGAACAGACATTTTAGTTTCAAGGTTAGTAGGCAATCAAGGTTTTTTTTATAGTTAATGTTAACTACTCGAATTAAAGGAGTGGTACTTAATTTTGGATGACAAATCAAAATTAAAGCCATTGATTCAGAGGATAAGCTTGTTTTCAAATGTCCCCCCTCCCCCCCCCCCCCCCCTCGTCAAAGGTGCTAATTTCTACTGGAGTACAATTAATTTGAGCTAATTCTTACTGAAGTACAGTTTGTTTGCTGGTAGTTCCTTGCCAACCACTTCATGTGGAAGCCTGGACAGTTGCCAGCAAGGAATTCATTCAGGGGGCAAAGTTGCAGGGGAGAGATGGAGATGGTAGGGTGGCAGGCAAAGCCAAGCCCTATCACATTCTCATACATGTATTCAAACACTTTCCAGCAAGAACTACTGGACAAGGATCTCTGGCTTTTTTTTTCCTCCACTCTCTAACACTATTCCTTGTATGCTGTTGCAGTCATACAACTTAACAAAAGACCAGGTATCTCAGTCTGTGCTGCTCAAAACCACACGTCAACTTTCGTCCATAACGAGTCACTTGGGCATTCATAGTCATTGTTAAATACATTTAAGAAAAGAAAGCCAGGTTGATACATGGGACTAACAAATCCCAAAAAATACGACAGGACTCTAAACAAATGGAAAAGTCTACTTTACCCTAAGCCCAGACATTGACATTAAGTATAGCACCTTTGACTGCAGTTTTTCGATTATGTAAAGACAGAGAAATGGCAAATATTAATCATCTGATAACACTTTATTAAGAGCCATTTTCTCAAAAAAGGCCATGCATTTCAGAAGATAAACAAACTGACATTACTGAATTATATGCATTTTTGTTTCAGGCAAATTTGTCAACCCTTAAGATTAAAAATTCCCACAAGTTTATCTGTCAGCAGTTCACATTGTTATACAATCCTATCACAATTAGTCGCATCACATATAATGTTTCTACTGCTAGCTAGTTACATTCCTTTTGGAAGGAACTGTTCCAACACAATTAATACCAACTTGTTGATAACCACTTTTGGTTCTCCTAAATCGTGTTACTGTTTAAACATACCAGACAATTTGTTTGACTGTTTCTTTCTACTCAGGCTGGATTCATTGTTTGTATTTAACAGTTGTGGCTAGTTTCTCAGGAATGCAGCAGCGATACAGTATTACACCTATGTCTACACCATAAAATGACTCTTAAGTTAACCTTGAAAACTCGACTTCAAGTGAAACTGATACTGTTTAATTGTATCACTTATTTGTTCTAACAAATTACACGAAAGTAGTTTCATAACATACCTGCCAGCTAACTCTGGAAGACAAGTTCTCAACAATCACTCTGTTTTCTGTACGAATTGGAGGCCCATTTCTGAAACAAACAATGATTATACTTTACAGAACCACAGGCAAAAAAGATACTTGGTTCTGGAGACAGCAGACCTAGGAAATAGTAAACAGAATAAAGTTTTCTGCATTTCAGATTAGATTAGATTCCCTACAGTGTGGAAAGAGGCCTTTCGACCCAACCAGTCCACACCGACCCTCTGAAGAGTAACCCACCCAGACCCATCTCCCTCCAACTAACGCACCTAACACTATGGGCAATTTAGCATGGCCAATTCACCTGACCTGCACATCTTTGGAGTGTGGGAGGAAAGCGGAGCACTCGGAGGAAACACATGCAGGCACGGGGAGAATGTCTGCGGGGAGTTGCACAGTCACCCGAGGCTGGAATCGAACCTGGGACTCTGACGCTGTGAGGCAGCAGTGCTAACTACTGAGTCACCATGCCGCCAGCCATTCTACAGAATTATATTTTTAAACACGAACGCAGCTCAAAACTTTTTATTTTCAGTTGGTGAATTATGCATAATACTCAGCTGTAAGACTGAAGTTTACCCATGTGGAGTACTGACAAATCTTTTCCTCCTCATCATAGACACAGGAACTCTGGTTTCAACAAAAAATGTTTGTCATAAATGCAGCATCAAGATGAGTCCATTTGAACAAACAATCCCAGCCTAGTGTGAGTTTACAGACTGTCTGCCATCAGAATACTCAATGTTAAAACAACACAGCTATCACTATCTTCACCCAACATAGAGTACTCAGTTTCTAATCAAGTCACTTCAGCATAGGGCAATGATTTTTGATCCTGATTCTGGTAAAGTCAACAGTAGAAAACAACACAACCCAGATCAGTATTTCTAGGAATTAAGGCCGGGACCTTTCACGTCCATATGGCTGAATACTATGCTGATCCTTGAACGATTGCATGCAATATCTGCACTTTGGTAATGAAGAAAGAAAGAAGTTCAATATTGCCACCGGATGAAAGATTTAGCATTTACTTTTTTTTGGACAACGATAAATATATTTATGAAAAGGAGATATGCACTAAAGTTTGGTGCATGATTTCATATAACTAAAATATACTCAACTTGACATGATGTACACATTAAGGGCAACATTTACATTATAACTGTAATATTTTCCAATATTCTCAAACTTAAAAAGGATCCACGGACTCACCTTCCTCCACTTCGTTGATAACTCTGGCTAAAGCGACCTTGATAACGTCCCCCTCCTCCTCGACCCCCTCGATTGCGTGCTCTGGCATGCTCAACTGTCACTCTGCAAGAAAACACTTGTTTATACATCTGAAAACAATGCAGTTACTAAATCAGTCTTCTGGTTTTTGAGGATTGGAGACATAGGAGTGAAGCAGTTACCTTTCATTGCATAACTCTTTTCCATCCAGTTCATAAACTGCATCTTCAGCATCCCTGTAATCTTCAAACTCCTGAAAAAAAAAAATTCACATTCCAGGTTTCCTTGTTCCCAACAGCATGGAAGTAAAACTTTTTACCCTGGTCCAAATATTACTCCAAATTACCAGTTAAGGTCGATTCTAATACAAAACAATTCTTGTCTGTGGAAAAGACTAAGAGGTGTGGCTACTCATAAGGAAGTGTCTATACCTCTGGAGGCTTCTCCCTTTGCTTCTCATACAAAAGAAAGATCTAAGTTTGCACGAAAGAGTGACTCACCAGTAGATCAAAGGTAGCAAAGTTACATTCACCATCCTAAAATCTGTACAGATTTTAAATTAGGTCAGCAATATTATTGGATTGCAAAGGATTGCAAACACCAGGTTATAGTCCAACAGGTTTAATTGGAAGCACACTAGCTTTCGGAGCTACGCTCCTTCATCAGGTGATTGACTCCGAATCATTCTTAAAAACAAACTTACCACAAATCCAAAGCCATTTTTCAGATCAATTTCCTTAATTCGTCCATATCCTCTGAAGAATCTTTCCACATTTTTTTCAGTGGCATAAGGGCTCAGTCTTCCAATGAATACTCGAGCACTCATTCTTGCTGACCTAGGGTACAACTGACAAACAAAAACAATGAAATCAAACCTGGAATACCATCTGTCAAGTCAACATTTCTTTTTAAAAGACAGACATTACAAAGTCAAAAACCGAAGATAATGCTCTAAAGCTTAGTCACAAACAGATTTTTTAAATGTCCTAGAGAAAGCTTTGAATTTAGGGAGTGAGACGTGCCACCTAATACTGAAATCTGGCAACAGTAAAAAGATGCAGTCTCCCATTAAAGATAATTGTGAATTGCGATGTCAGCAAGTGGGGCATTTTACTTAAAGTACAAAAGACATAGCCATAATAGATTTTCATCTCAAAGATCGTTCTAAACACAAAATGAATAGACATGATGAATACAGCAGGACTAGGATAGCTTGGAATAGCTTTAAAACACTTTCTTAAATTGGAAACAACAACATAACATCAACCACCTTCCCCCACCATTACTGTATAGAGAGACAAAACAAAAACATGTCACAGATAAGCAGAACTTTTTTTCTGTTTTAAAACCATACAAGGTGTTCAAACGATTGCATTTTAACATTAGATTAAATCATTCCAGGGCTGGAAATTCTGGCATGAAAACTCTGGCACTTTAACTAATAACTTATTTTTTTTTAAAAAAATATCAATCTTTAAAAGTACCTTATCACTGACCTCGGTTCTTTTCGCGTCGCAAGGATTAGAAATGAAACTCCAAAGCAAAAACACGGGATTCCTGGGGAAACGCAAAAGCAAAAAGCAACGCAAGTTTGTGACACCCCTCGCAATATCCACACAGAACCTGTGCCTGCAAAGAGGCTGGCTGGTGGGGCGCGGGGTGCACAAAAATAATTCCACCAAAAAGATAGAGAGAGATAGAGAGAGAGGGGAGTGACTGTGGCTGGTGTTCGGAAACAATGGCCAATGCGGTGCAGTGCGGCTCCAGGCTCCTGTGCGGCCCTCGAGCGGCCTGACGAGGCCCCGGCGCCGAACAATAACCCGACGACAACAACAACAACAACACCACCCACCACACGACAACCCCCAAAAAGCAGACCCCCGCTGCTGGTCTCGGTAATCTCGGGGGCATCCGTTCCCCCCTCCCAGACCTCACTTACTATTTGCTACTCTTTACTTACTTACTCACTCCTTCACTCGCTGCCTGTGTGTGTCTCTCGCGCGCGATCTCTCTCAGACGACGCAACTTCTGCTTCTTCTCCTTCTCCACCGCCGCCGCCGCAAACCGCAACCTCGCCTCAAAATGGAGGCCACGCCTGCGCAGCGGGATCGCCTCCCGCCCTCGCTCTGTGCCGTCACTTCCGGGATGCCGCCACGGAGACCGTCACCATGGAGACTGCACCCGCGGGGCGGGGGTGGTGAGCATTTGGCCCAACGACAATCCCGGATTGTTTACCCGTCCCCTCCTCTCCTCCTTCGTCCGTCCATATTTTGCCCCCAGCATTTTTCCATCCCGGCTCCAAGTTCGCCTCCTCCTGTCCTTTCTCCCCACCCCTTCCCCCTCACTGCCCCCCCCAACTTCATCCATCCCCATCCCCTCCT
>NC_057719.1:74585387-74627944 GCF_004010195.1 Chiloscyllium plagiosum
CCTTTCTGCTTCCCTCACCTCACCCTTTCCTCTTCCTTCCCCTTCTCTTTTCCTTCCTTCCCTCCCCCTTCCTTCACTCTCACCTCTTCTTCCCTCTTCAACCCCCACCTTTCCTCCTCTTTCTGTGCTTGTGGTTCATACCTCTTAATTCCTTTATTATCTATTTCAGATTTAAAATTAACTGATGTAGCATTAACTGCCAATTGTGAAATGGAATTCCATACATCTACCATCCTTTGTGTGCTTCCTAACAGCCTGGCCCTAATTTTTAGACTATGACTGCTAGTCCTTGAAACCCCAATCAGAAGGAATAGTTTATTAATTTGTAGACTTCAATCAGATCACACCTTAACCTCCTAAATTCTGCAGAAAACAAGTCTAATTTGTATAACCTCTCTTTACGACTTAATCCCTTAAATCCAGGTATTATTCTGTGCCAATACGTCCTTCCGAAGGTGTTGTCCTTGGATCAGCTCAAAATACTGCAAGTGGGATCTAACCAGGGTTTTGTATGACTGCAACATAACTTGGGCTCCTGTCCACTAAATATAAAGGCCCAGAATTCCATTTGGTTTCTTGATTATTTTCTGCATCTGTTTGTGACATTTTAAAGATCTGTGCATCTGAATTCCCAAGCCTCTTTGCACAGCCACTATATTGAACTTCATACCATCTAAAAAGTACTCTGATTTAACACACACTCATTTATGCTCAATGAGTCATTGAAGGCTACAATTGGCCAGAAACTGCCAATCAAATAAATACTGTAGCAACAAGAGGAGTCTGAGGGTAGAAATTCTGCAGTGCACTTACTCCTCATGCTTGCCCACTATCCACGAACCTGTCAGGAGTGCAAAGGAGTACTCCCCATTTGCTTGGATAAGTGCAGCTCCAACACTGAAGAAGCTTGACACCATCCAGGACAGAGTAGCCTGCTTGGTTTCAACATCTAATCTCTCTTTCCCCCCCCCCCCCCAACAGTGACAGCACAGCGTAACATCTCCAAGATCAACTGCAGCAGCTTACTGAGGTTCATCCGACATCACCTTTCAAACCTGTGATCTTTACAACCCACAAGAACAAGGTCAATGGATGCACGAGTATATATATTGTCTGTAACTTTTCCTCCAAGCCGCAGGCTATCCTGATTTGGAAACAGATCACTGTGCCTTCGCTGTTGCTGTGTCAAAATCCTGGAACACCATTTCTAATATCACTGCGGACTCCATGGACTGCAGCAATTTACCACCGTCACATTTTAAGGTTAATCAAATCTGGTCTGGCCAACGGCATTTTAAACTTTTATTAGAGGTTGAGGTGTGCAGTTCAGTTGAAGGGAAGTCCAAACAAAAAATGAAAACGAAACGAGAGAACAGAGCTGCAGGATAGTGAAGAGGTGAACGATAATCAAAGTGAGGGGTAGAAAAAATACAGACAAATGCAGCAAAGATTAGAACCAGAGAGAGTAATAATGGTTAAAAAAAAAGTTAAAACTTCAGGCTCTTTACCTGAATGCACACAGCATTTGTAACAGACAAATGAGTTGACAGCACAAATAAAAAATGGTAAGACTTGATAAGCTGTTGTAGAAATGTAGTTACAGAGTGACCAAGACTTGGAAATCAATATTTAAGAGTGTTCCACACTTCAGAAGAATAAGTAAAAAGGAAAACGAGGTGTGCTAGCTTTGTTACTAAAGAAAGGTTTCAGTGCAATGGTGTATTAGTTTGGGTGGAAATAAGAAATAAGGAATGGCGAGGGCAAGAAGCTATGCGTAGAAATCATCTATGGGCACTCAAAAAGTTCCCTCAGTGTAGGACAACCTATAAATCAGGAAATAATGGATACATATAAGAAGGACACTACAATTTTATCATGGGTGATTTAAAGTGCAGATTGAGTAGGGTATTCAGTGAGGCGTGGGTGACATTGAGGAGGTGAGAACACATTTCTAGCGTCCATCAGGGATTGGTTCTTAGAATTGTATATTGCAGAACTGATCCAGAAACAGGCTATTTTACTGCGTGGGAGAGCAACTCTGGCCTCAAACCAGTGCTGCCCACTTGAATAAGGACATTAGCAGAGGTATGAAGGAATAGTTGTCTAAATCGGGCTGGGAAAACAGAGCTAGGGTAAAGTTTGTGGATGAGAAGTGACAGTTCAGCAGCTATTGCATAAAGCTCAACAAAAATTTATCAGTCAAAAAGAAAGACTCAATGAGAATTGGTGAACCTCCTGTGGTTAACAGACAATCAAGGAGAGTATTCAGTCAAAAATTAAGGCATATAAATTGGCAAAAACTAGTATTTACTGAAGGATTGGGAAGTTTTAGAAACTAACAATGGAATACTTAAAAGCTTATGAAGGAGAAATTGATTATCAAATTAAATTGATAAAAAATATAAAAACAAACAGCTAGACTTTCAATGGGTACATAAAAAGGAGTGGAGCTAAAGTAGGCATGGAACCCTTGGAGGATGCAATTGGGGAATTGATAACAGGGAACGGGGAAATGGCAGATAATTCAAACTGATATTTTGCATCAGCCTTCACAATGGATCACAAAGGTAACAGCTAAGTAAGGTGCTAATGGGAAGAAAGGTCTAGTATCAGAGGAACAAAGTATTTGACAAAATAATGCAACTAAAGGCTAAAAGTCACCAGGACCAGAATCCAAGGGTTTTAAAGTAAGTGACTGCAGAGGTACTGGAGGCATTGGTTATAATATTCCAAAACTGGATTCCAGGAGTGTTTCAAAGGATTTGAAAATGTGTCTTCGCTGTTCACAAAGGGAAGGAAACAGAAAACCGGAAACTATGAAGGTCAGTTAGTCTAACATCTATAATTGGGATAATTGTAGAGTCTATTGTCAAGGAAGTAGTAGTAGGACAATTAGGAAAGTTTGACCCAATCAAATAAGTCATATGGTTTCATGAAAGGGAAATTCTGTTTTATAAATTGGGTAACAGGGAAAGCAAATGGAATGTGGACCTTTAAAGGGATTGAGTATAAAACTGGAGAAGTTTTGCTAGAACTATACAAGTCACTAGTCAGATCACAGCTGGAACACTATGAACAGTTTTGGGCCCCTTTGGGTAAAGCTATAAAGATATTGGAGGCAGTCCAGTGAATGTTCACTCGGCTGACACCAGGCATGGCATATGAGGAGAGGTTAAGTAGATTGGGTCTGTACTTATTGTAATATAGAAGAATGAGGGGTTATCTTAGCGAAGCATAGATGATTCTTAAGGGACTTGACAAGGTAAATGCAGAAAACCTGTTCTCCATTGTGGGAAAGTCTAGGACCAGAGGGATAATCTGAGAATTAGGGGTTGCACATCTGATGACATAAACGAGGGGGACTTTATTCTGAGGATTGTCAATCTGTGGAATTCTTTACTGTCGAGGCTGGGTCATTAAGTACATTCAAAGTTGAAGTAGACGGAGCTGCAGGATAAGGGAATTACTAAGGGAATTGAAAGATTATGAGAAAAAGTGGAGTTGAGAATTCAGATTATCCACAATCTCAGTGAATGGCAGAACAGCCTTGGTGGGCTGAATATGACTTCTCTTCTGACTGAGGCTAGAGACTGCAAATCTGCTGATAAAATGCTCTGTGGGAGTTGACCCCCAAGCTCTTTGACCATCTTTCTACTGCATTTCTGTTTAATAAAAAGAATATAAAGGCATTGTTGAGTAAACCAGAATTACTGTTTGGTAATGTAAAGGCACTTTTCTATTCAACTCTACAACTATGGAAAGGGCAGGGACAGTTTACTGCATAAAGCAAGGTGCAGGATAAAATTCAGTTGGGCAAGACATTAACAGACTTTATTGTCCCATTTTGAAATTTGTGGGAGGACATGCAATTCGTTTGGGAGAGATCACCCCAGTACTTCCATTGAAGGTAGAATAAGCAGTTTGTCTTTGCCAACGTGGAAGCTAACATCTATTCCTGCTCTCAAAATGACGTGATGGTGAGGCACAGATGCAGTTGTTATTCCAGATATTTACTAGTTGGAATATTACCTTTACTCCCCAGGTGTCATTGACATGATTTCATGCATGAGAGACAACAGTTGTACTTCAAAGCTAAATGCTATTTTGCTTCTGTTGCATTTGAAATGTTATTTATATAAATAACAATTGAGTGGTCTGCCTTATGGGTCTTTGACTACAATACAGTTCATTGCAGGAGGTCATTTTCTGTTTAGGAAGGTGAGCAGACTCAAATTTCATCGAGCATCATGGGTGCAGGTGCTTACTTGTTTGCCTGCTCAAATTAAATTGTGCAGGGATTTTCAAAGAAAATTTAGTGCTCACTGCTAAAGCCACTCAGTGATTATTTTTCTTTACAGATTTGGATGTCTCAGCTTATATCTCCCAGTAGTCTTCCATATTCCCTGATGACTCATTGTGAGCCCACAATAGTAACTTTAACAAACTACATTCGGCACGGTGGTTCAGTGGTTAGCACTGTTGCATCACAGCGCCAGGGTCCCAGGTTTGATTCCAGCCTCGGGTGACTGTCTGTGTGGACTGTGTACATTCTCCCTGTGTCTGCGTGGGTTTCCTCCAGGTACTCTGGTTTCCTCCCGCAGTCCAAAGATGTGTAGGTTAGGTGAATTGGCCATGCTAAATTGCCCATAGTGTTGTGTGCATTAGTCAGAGGGAGATGGGTCTGGGTGGGTTGCTCTTCGGAGGGTCGGTGTGGATTTGTTGGGCTGAAGGGCTTCTTTCCACACTGTAGGGAATCTAATCTACATTCATGATTATATTGCTGATCCCCCACAGAGGCACTTGTTCAAAATTAAATGTTCTTTGTGACATCCTAATTTTGAAACTTTCAATTCAACTTCATGATTATCAATTTCCAAACTCTTAGGTTGTTTTCACAGTAGGGTCTCCTGAATTTAACAGTTCCTGATTTACAACAACTGTTCTCTCCCAAATAAGTGTAGGGCATCTACTACCCACATTCCTGCCCTACCGCTGGTAATTAGTGACATAACATTTCAATCTCACTAGATACACAACCCATTGATTGTCCAAAACAACTTATTTCAATGGCTGAGAGGTAAAGGCAGAGAACAGAAAGCTATTCACATGAGGTGAAGGGTACATAATCCTCTTGTTCATATCCTCCAAACATTTATTTTTAACTATTTGATACTGTCAACCAGAACAACATTGATTTCTCTACATCTGAGCTTAGGAAAGCATATGCCAAATATACTTCCAAAATGGAATTGGCTGGGTCTGTTAGCTAAACAAAAAAAGACTTGCATTAATGTAGTGTTGAGTACACAGCACAGTGGAACCATTGAAGTATTTCTGAAAACTAATCACTATTGCACTGTAGAAAACACTAATTTCCACACAAGTCCCCACAAAAGGCAATGCATTAATGACCAGATAAACTGCTTCTGCCATGTTGATTGAGTAGTAATTATCACCCTTACACCAGGGTACGGTTGCCTGCTCTTCTTCAAAACATTGCCATGGGATCTTTGACATCAATGTTTTAAAAAAGAAGACACAGCATTAGCCCATACAAAGAACTGCCCTGACAGTGCAGCACTCACTCAATCCTGTACTGGAATGTTACTGATTCTGCCTCTGGAGTGGGAATGGAACCTCTAGCCTCTGACAGAGGGAAGGTCCCAAGAACTTGACAGAATCTGCAGTCTTCCTCCTCTTGGCAGATTGATACCTATTTTTAGGAACAGTTGTAGATTATTTAAGCCTAAATCTGCTCTCCAATTATGATTAATCATCCACTTAAATACATTTACAACATGCTATCCCCACATCTTTTAGTTATTAAACAAAATCAAAAAACTGCAGATATTGGAAACGTGAAATAAGCACAGGGAATGCAGGAGAAACTCAGGAGGCCTGGCAGCATCTGTGGAGACTGAAAGAGTTAATATTTGAATCTGGCATGACTCCTGTTCAGAACTCCTTTATGTCACTAAGAGACTTCTAAGTACCAATCTCTACTTCAAACATACTCAATAATAGGTTTTCCACAGTCCTCTAAGGTAGGAACATCCATAGATTTAGAAGAGTGAAAAAAATCCTCGTCTTAACCTACGTGGCTTCACTCTTACTTTTAAAATTGTCTCCTCTGGTTCCAGACTCCCAACTATCTTACCAATATTCACTCTGACTATCCCTTAAAGAATTTATAGACTTCAATGAAATCACCTATCATTCTACAAAAGAGAATACCATCTTCCCAATTTCTCTTCAGAGGACAGTTACACCATCTCATGAACCTGTCTAGTGAATAATTATTGCACTCACTAATTAAGTATATCGTTCTTTAGGCAATGGCACTAAGTAAAGTCTAACCAAGGTTTTATGTAAACGAAGCCAAATTTTAGTATTTCTATACTCCAAACTTAGTAGTAAAGACTTACATACCATTAGCCTTTCCAATTGCTTGTACCACTACATATTAGCCTTTAGTGACTTATTATCGAGCACACCCAAGTCCCGTTGCCATAAATAGACAAGATCTTTTCCCTGGAGTAGGGGAGTCCAGAACTAGAGGGCATAGGCTTAGTGTGAGAGAGGAAAGTTTTAAAAGTGACCTAAGGGGTAACTTTTCCATGCAGAGGGTGGGCATGTATGGAATGAGCTGCCACAGGAAGTGGTGGAGGCTGGTAAAACTGTTAACATTTAAAAGGCATCTGTATGGGTATATGAATAGGAAGGGTTTAGAGGGATATGAGCCAAGTGCTGGCAAATAGGAATAGATTAGTTGAGGATATGTGGTCAATCTGGATGAGTTGGACCGAAGGGTATGTTTCCATGCTGTACACCTCTATGACTATAAAAGCCTTCTGAAAATCTAAGTTTACAACATTCAACAATTCCCTCTTACATACAAACTTGAAGTAGGCCATTTGGCCCCCATTGAGCCTGTCCAACAAACAAAATGATCGTGGCTGGTCTGTGATAGCACTAGAGAGGCTACGAGGAGGTTCACCAGGGTGTTGCCTGGGTTGGAGAAACTGAGCTATAAGGAAACACTAGTTAGGCTTGGATTGTTATCTTTGGAGTAGAGATGACTGAGGGGGTACATGATTGAAGTGTATAAAATTATGAGGGGTATGGACAGGATGAAAAGAGAGCAATTGTTCCCCTTAGTTGAGGGGTGAATCACACGAGGGCATAGTTTTAGGCTAAGGGGCAAGAGATTCAGAGAGGATTTAAAAACACTTTTAACTCAGAGGTGGTGGGAATCTGGAATGCACTGGCTGGATATTTGTATGAGCACTTGAAATATGATAATATTCAAGGGTATGGGACAAGTGCAGGAAATTGGGATTAGCGTGCCTTTAGTTGTAGTTAAATCGGTGCAGACTCAACTGGCTGAAGGGCTTTTCTAGACTGTATGATTCCATTATTTGTTTGTTTTGAATTTCACATTTCCATCTGCTCCCATAATCTTTGAGTCCCATATCCAACAAGAATCCACTTATGTCCACCTTAAATGGGTTCACGAAGGGCAGGTCATGCTTAACTAATCTACTGGAATGTTATGAAGACATTATGAGCACAGTGGACAATGGGGACCTAATAATGTGGTGTATCTAGATTTCGAAAAGGCATTTGACAAGGTGTTGTACAAAAGGCTGCTGCATACAATAAAGATGCAAAGTGTTACGGGCAATATATTAGCATGGAGAGAGGATTGGTTATCTAATAGGAAACAAAGAGTGGGGATAAATGAGTGCTCTTCTGATTGGAAATCAGTGACTAGTGGTGTGCCTCAGGGATCAGTGTTGGGCACATAATTATTCACAATAAATTTCACTATGACATGGTGGCTCAACGGTTAGCACTGCTGCCTCACAGCACCAGAGATCTGGGTTCAATTCTAGCCTTGGGCGACTGCCTGTGTGGAATTTGCACATTCTCTTGTGTCTGCTTGGGTTTCCTCCCACAATCCAAAAATGTGCAGATTAGGTGAATTGGCTATGCTAAATTGCCCATAGTGTTCAGGGATGTAGGCTAGGGGCATTAATCAAGGGTAACTATAGGGTAGGGGAATAGGTTTGGGTGGGTTACTCTTCAGAGGGTCAATGTGGGCCTTTTGGGCCAAAGGGCCTATTTCCTCACTGTCAGGATTCTAATTCTAAAATTACATCGATGATTTGTAGTTGGGGACCATGTGTAGTGTGTCAAAGTTTGCAGATGACACTAAGATGAGTGGTAGAGCAAATGTGCAGAGAACTTTGCAAAAGTGAAACTTGGCAAATGGACATAGACAGTCTAAATGAGTGGACAAAGGTCTGGCAAATGGAGTACAATCAAAACGTTGATTTCGCTGCTCCTTGGATGCTGCCTGAACTGCTGTGCTCTTCCAGCACCACTAATCCAGAATCTGGTTTCCAGCATCTGCAGTCATTGTTTTTACCATCTAAATGGAGTACAATGTTAATAAATGTGAAGCCATCCATTTTAGTAGGAATATCAGTGAAAAGGACTCTTACTTGAATGGTAAAAAATTGCAGCACCCTCTATGCAGAGGGACCTGGGTGTCCTTGTGCATGAATCACAGAAAGTTAGTCTGCAGGTACAACAGGTCCTAAGAAGGCAAATGGAATTTTGTCCTTCATTGTTAAATGGATGAGTTTAAAAACAGGGGGTTTATGTTGTAGCTGTATAGGATGTTGGTGAGGCCACACCTGAAGCATTTTGTGCAGTATTGGGCTCCTGACTTGAGAAAGGATGTATTGTCATGAGAGGAGGTGCAGAGAAGGTTCACTAGGTTGATTTTGCAGTTGGAGGAGGTTGGCTTATGAGAGAGGATTATACTAATTGGAATTTAGATGAATATGTGTGTGTGTGTGGGGGGGGTGAGAACTTATAGAAACATAAAATTATGAAAGGAATGGATAAGGTAGAAGTAGAGAGGATGTTTCCACTGGTGGGTGAAACTGAGACAAGAGGGCATAGCCTCAAGATTAAGGGGAGCAGATTTAGGACTGAATTGAGGAGGAACTTCACTCAGGGTTGTAAATCTATGGAATTCCCTGCCCAGTGAAGTAGTTGAGGATACTTCAGTAAATGCTTTCAAAGCTAAGAAAGGTAATTTTTTGAACATTAAAGGAATTAAGGGTTATAGCGAGAGGGTGGGTAAGTGGAGCTGAAGCCACGAAAACATCAGCCATGATCTTAATGCATGGCAGAGCAGACTCAAAGGGCCAAATAGCTTTCTCCTGCTCCTAGTTCTGTTCTTAACCATATTCAACAATCCCAATTTCACTATCTGAGAGTTCCAAAGAAGGACAACACTCAAAGGGTGTTTTTCCTCATCTCTGTCGTAAAAGGACAATCGCCAACATTAATAGAGTAACACTAAAAGTGCAGATACTGGAAATCAAACAAAAACAGAACTTCTGACACTATCTGTGGAAAGATATCTATTCCTTTCATAATTTTATGTTTCTATAAGATCCACCCCCCCACAGACAACATGGAGTCCAGTGACACATCTTCAGCATTGATAATATCTTGATAAAATGTGGTCGGTGTGCTGAAGATGGGCTGGGGCAGGAGATGGGGATGGAAAGGATACTGCCAGACCTTCTGAGTTTCTCCAGTAATTTCTGTTCTTATTAATAAAGTATCCCCCACTTCTGCACTCACAAGTGGAGAAATCATATCAACATCCACCTTACTATGGCCATTCAGAATCTTATACATTTCAATCATATTACCCTTCTCATTTATAGACTCCATTGGAAAAGGCCTAGCCTGTCCAACCTATCTTCATAAGACAATCCACTTATTCCAATATCAGTGTAATAAGGTGTCTCGGTGTATTTTCATTGAAGACAAAAACTATACGTCTTTAAATATGATCTCAACAATGCCCTGTGCAACACATTACATCCATATATGTTCAGTTCCTTGTGATAGTCTATTCGTTGTCTTGATTACATGCTGCAAAATGAACTTCACATTTTCCCACATTACGCCCATCTGCCAGATCTTTGCCCCCGTACTCAACCTATCCGTATCTGTCTGCAACATGTTTTCCATAGAAGTTTCCATAGAATCCCTAGTGTGGAAACAAGCCATTCAGCCATACAAGTGATCTTCTTGGACTTCAGTGTCGCATTTGACAAGGTTCCTCACAGTAGACTGGTAAGCTAGGTTAGATTTCATGGAATACAGGGAGAACTAGCCATTTGGATACAAAACTGGCTTGAAGATAGAAGATAGAGGGTGGGAGTGGAGGGTTGCTTTTCAGACTGGAGCCTGTAACCAGTGGTGTGCCATAAGGAATGGTGCTGGAGCCACTGCTTTTCATCATTTACATAAATCACTTGGATGTGAACATAGGAGGCATAGTTAGTGAGTTTTTAGATGACCCCAAAATTGGAGGAGTAGTGGAGAGCGAAGAAGGTTACCTCAAAGTACAACAGGATCTTGATTAGATGGGCCAATAGGCTGAGGAATGGCAGATGGAGTTTAATTTAGATAAACGTGAGGTACTGCATTTTTGAAAGGCAAATCAGGGCAGGACTTATTCACTTAATGGTAAGATCCTGGGAAATGTTGCTGAACAAAGAAACCTTGGAGCGCAGGTTCATAGTTCTTTGAAAGTGGAGTTGCAAGTAGATAGGATAGTGAAGGCAGCATTTGGTACACTTTTCTTTATTGGTCACAGCATTGAGTATAGGAGTATAGGAGGTCATGTTGTGGCTATATCGGACATTAGTTAGGCCACTTTTGGAATGCTGAGTGCAATTCTGGTCTCCCTCCTATTGGAAGGATGTTGTGAAACCTGGAAGGGCTCAAAAAAGATTTACAAGAATGTTGCCAGGTTTTGGCGGGTTTGAGCAATAATGAGAGGTTGAATAGGCTGGGGCTGTTTTCTGTGGAGCATCAGAGGCTGAAGGGTGACCTTATACAGATTTTAAAAATCATGAAGGGAACTGGTAGGGTAAATAGATAATATCTTTTCCCTGGGGTAAGGGAGTCCAGAACTAGAGGTGCAAGGTTTAAAAGAGGTCTTAGAGACAACCTTTTCACGGAGAGGGTGGTACGTGTATGGAATAAGCTGCCAGAGGAAGTTGTGAAGGTACAATTACAACATTTAAAAGGCATCTGGATGGATATATGAATAGGAAGGGTATAGAGGGATATGGGCCAAATGCTCGCAAATGGGACTAGATTAACTTAAGATATCTGGTTCGCCTGAAGGATCTGTGTCCATGCTGTCTTTGACTCTAAATCGACCCCGACCAATTCCCCTACCCTTTCTCTGTAATCCTACATTTTCCATAGCTAACGCACCTAACCTACATATTGCTGAACACTATGTGAACCTAAAACTAGAAGGTAAAGGCTTAAGGTGAGGGGGTGGTGTGGTGGGGATTTAACAGATACCTAAGGGGCAATGTTTTGACACAGAGGATTGTACATGTTTAGAATGAGCTGCCAGAGGAAATGGCGAACGCTGATACAACTACATTTAAAAGGGATCCGGATGGGTATATGAATAGGAAGGAATGTTTTAGAGGGATACGGGCCAAACACTGGCAAATGGGACTACATTAATTTAGGATACCAGGTCAGCATACACGAGTTGGACTGAAGGGTCTGTTTCTGTGCTGTATATTTCTATGATTATATGGCACCTTATCAAATGCCTTTAGAATCCAATTTCATTAAGTCTACAGGATCCCCTTTATCCACATCGTGTTACTCCTTCAAATAATTGATTATTTCCCTTCCACAATCTTCAATTGCCATACTTCTTTAATGATCAATTTCAACATCTTCTGATGACAGATGTCAAGCTAATTGCCCATCATTTCTTGCATTTACCTACCTTCCTTCTGGAAGAGGTGTTTTTTAAAAAATTCCTTTGTGGGATGTGACACAATTACAATAAACAAATAGCAATATATTTCCATGTCAGAAATGGAGAGAGCTTGGAGGGGAACTTGAAGGCGGCGGTGATGTTTCCATATATCTGCTGCCCGTGTCCTTCTAGAACTAAGTGGTCACGGGTTTGGAGAGTCCTGTCCGAGGATCATTAGCAAATTTCTGCAGTGCATGTTGTAGGTAGTATACACTGCTGCTACTGATCATCAGTGGTGGAGGGAGTAGATGAATGCAAATCAAGCAGCTGCTTTGTCATGGATGGTGTCAAACTTTTTCAATGTTGTTGGGACTGCAGTCATCCAAACAAGGGAATATTTCATCACACTCTTGACTTGTGTCTTGTAGATGGTACACAGGTTTTGGGAATCAGATGGTGTGTAACTCACCACAGTATTCTTAGCCTCTAACCTGCTGGTGTAGCTGCTGCGACTCTGCAGTGAATCCAGTTTCTGTTCAATGATAACACCCAGGATGTTGACAGTATAGGATTTAGTGAAAGTAACAGCATTGAATGTCAAGTGCCAGTGGTTAGATTGTCTCTTATTGGTGATAGTCATAGCCTGGTATTTGAATGGGACAAATGTCACTTGCCACTTTTCAGGCAGAGTCTGGTTATTGTCCAGGTCTTGTTGTATTTGAACATAGGCTGCTGCAGTATGAGGATACACAAATAGCAAACTTAGTGCAAGTATTAGTGAACATTCCCCTTTTTGACTTTGAGGGAGAGGTGGTCATTGATGAAACAGCTGAATATGTTTGGGCTTTGGATACTCTCCTGATGAATTCCTGCAGAGATGGCTGACCTTCAATAACCACCATCTTTCCATTTGTCAGGAATGACCTCAACCACCAGAGAGTTTACCCCAAGATCCAATGATTCCAGTTTTGCCAGGGCTCCTTCAAACCGCATTTGCTCGAATGCAGCCTTGATCTTAACAGCTGTCACTCTTGCCTCTTTGCTACCTTTGAGTAGGAAATCTGTCAATCTGAAAGTTTTGGTAACTACCACTGCAATCATTAAACTAAGCATGATCTGTCAGGTAGATTTTAATGTGGCATCTAATCTATCTAGTAGAACCATTATCTGGGATCTTAAGTCTCTTAACATTACACCTCACTGTCAGAGGTCACTCTCTCTCACGTTCCCCCCACTACCCATATTCATTCATACACACACACACAAACATCTCCCAAAGCCATCCACAGATTTCTCATCACAGCAACTTTTCAAGCACCAAAACGGGAAAATGTTTGGGAAATACTGATCCAAGATGAATGCAGAAAGCCTCATTTTGAGCATCGCTAGCTTGAACCCTAGCATTGTATAGAAAACACACAACCTGACAAACCAATGTTTCAATATACTATTGTTCAAGTAAATTTAACAACATTCTGTTCAGACAAGCTGCTTGATTTTAGAGACATTTATTCACTTGTTAGTATATGATAAATATTGCTGGAGAACACCACACTGACAAAGCTTCATGTCTTGCACTCATCATAACAAAACCAAGAATGCAAAATTCCAAAAGATTACAATTTGGAGGTAAGGGTGTTGCAAACAAATCCAAGTCAACACCAAATTGGCTGAGACCTCATTATGGAGAACTATAAGCTTCCCAAATAATTGATAACAGACTTTTGTATGAACAGGTCACAAACTCAGTATAATTATTTACACTTACTGATGCTTAAATTAGTCAGTCAAAAACAATATTACTTCATTAGAAGCAAATCAGAAAAGGTTCACTAAGATGATATCCAGTAATGGGATACTGTCTTATGAGCAAAGGTTAAACAGGTCTGGAATCGATTCATTGGAATTTAGAAGAAAAAATGAGGTGATCTTACAGGGTCATATTTAGCAAGGTCAGAGAGGATGTTTCTTATATTGTAGGGGAGGAGTGCTAGAACCTGTCAGCATAATCGCACAGTAAGGTGGAGCCAATTTAAGACTGAAATGAGCAGGACAGCTATTGCGGGGGGGGGGGGGGGAAACGCAGAGACCTGCTGCATAGTTAAGACTGAGATTCATCAGTGGGGAATCAAAGGTTTTAGAAAAGGGCAGATAAGTGAAGATGGAGAGGTGGATTACCATACCAACTAACTGTAAAGCAAGCTTAAAAAGGACAAAACAACCTTCTCCTGTTCCTATTTCTTGTGGCCTTATTAGTGTAGCTGTTAGTATACACAGGATTGTTCAGTAAGTATTGTATGACTGCAAAATCGTGTCACAGAGTAGACATGTTTTGGGATTTTAGAACTGCAGCCTAGATGAATATGCTTTAGTGACTATTATAAAGCATTTGTAGTCACAGCCTTTTTAAAAATTATGACACCACGCAGCACTGAAGTAAACAGATTCATCATCCTTAGTTTTTCAGCTCCATTTTCTACTTGGCCTTGTAAACTAGGGGTGGCATAGTGGCTAGCACTGCTACCTTGGAGTGTTAGGGACCCAGGTTCAGTTCTACCCTTGGGTGACAATTTGCATAGAGTTTGCACATTCTCCCAGTCTCTGCCAGGTACTCCAGTTTCCTCCCACAGTCCAAAGATGTGCAGGTTAGGTGGATTGGCCATTCAAAATATATGATAGGAGGGTAGGTTGCTTTTCAGAGCAGAATGGTCTACTTCAACACTATAGTGATCTATGAGAAATGAGGACTGCAGATACTGGGAATCATATGTTGCCTGACCTGCTATGCTTTTCCAGCACCACACTAGTGATTTACAATTCTAACCAAGCTCAGAGTTCATGCCATTTCAATCATACATAAAATTCAAGAACTTTTGACCAAAATTTTTTTTTTTTAAAAAGAGGCAAACTGTAGGTAATTCAGCTACTGCCATTCACATCTCCGGCACCATTTTTATTTTGTGACTTGTTCGATTACATCCCCTTTATGTCTTAAGCCACTTATTTGAGCTTCCACTCAGACTTTCCTTTGTCATTTCCTCACCTGTATACTTGCTTAAAACTGGTTAACCTTAACATTGAGTTTTCTCCAGACAACTTTCACCGGTTCTTTCAAATTTCCAACATCTGTATTATTGTTTTTCTGTCCCTATGAAATCAGTTCCAGCTTTGTAAATGCAATTTCAGCAATAATGCTGGAATTTGTGAGTTTATAGAAATCTCAAAGTACTTGAGATCAGGAAATAACTGATTAGTCACTACTTTAAAATAGAAAATGACAGCCAATTTTTAGTGTGGCTATGTAATAATAACAGCAACAAATTAAAATGCAAACTGCTTAAGTGATACTATTCGATGAATAAATTAGTGAATTCTCCAGCATTTTATAGTTTGATGGGCTCTTTCAGGTTTGCCTGAGCAAATGCACTGGGCCTCAATTTAATGCCTCATCTGAAAGAAAGATATGCAGAGGAACAAATAATCCTTCTACCCCAGTTGTGACTCCTCAAGCCATTCCATTTTCTACCTGTCACTTTCTTGGTCCTTATTTTGCCTGGACCATTAATGCGAATTCTGAGAACAGGTTTATAAAGTGCGATCTAATAAGAGATTGCAAAGAGGAACTATTTCCTTTGGTGAAAAGTGCACTGAATTAGCACACCTAACTTTAAAACTTAGTTGTCTGGAAGGATCAAAAAATTGTTTCACAAGTAAAATAAAAATCACAAGCTGCTGAAGCTAGCTCAACTGAAAATTTCAGGACAAAAAGAGTTACAAGCTGCAGAAAGTGGGAAGAGCCATATGCAGATTACCCATTAACTAAACAATGTGGAATAGGCTCAAGGGAGTGAAGGTTCTATTTCGACTTACAGTTCTATCCAATACGTGGATATTTTAAATCAGTTGAGTTAACAATGACAATTGAAATATTACACTTGTGTATAACCAGAGTAAAGACACTTACACAAATTTCAGCAGAACCTTTTATTTTGGTATTAAAGTACATATAGCAAAATATGTTTTAACAAATGTGAAAAACATTAGAATGAAAGACATGTCCAATCTTGACAGACTCACCCCCCCATCTTTGCTAATTAATAATTGACCTATCTGGCGTGTCTTTATGTTTAAGTGTGGCACCAGGAATATAAAGTACTTGAGCCTTCTAGTGAGCCAGTGTGTCAATATTCAGAAAAATATAAAATTAATATAATGAGGTTCTTTAGGACATGACCACTCAGTATAGAAATGCAAGTTTCTTTACAATGTTACTGGCGCCCACCAGAATTTATGTGCAAATTAGTCATTCAAAAACACTTTCATCAACTCTTTCAGTATTGTGAAGGATCTGACCACAAGTATGATGCTTCATCTGAACTGTGCATTGCCTCACAGGATGCTGGAAACATTCAATATTTGGGAGGAAAAAAACCTGACAATGTGGGTGAAGTGCAAAAGGAGTGGCACTAATTGGATTACCCTTCAAAAGAACTAGTCTAACAGATGATGTGGGCTATGATGGCAGGAAGATGTCAGGTACTAATGTAACATTTTTGCCATTCACTTCTAATGGACAGATAAAACGGGTGAGAAGGATGATAGTCTTCTTCATAAATAAATAGCTACTCTTTAGTCCTGGTATGTGTGCACAGATAAACTAGAATTGCTTGGAATAGCAAGTTATTAATATGCAAGACTTACTGTGACTAACACTTTCAGAAGTCACTGGCAGTGAATTCTGCCCCCCCCCCCCATTTTAAAAAAAGATCAGCCCTCAATGAGCTGAAGTTCATCTTTTGCATGGCTCAATTAATTAGTTCACACAAACTGGTTGAAAACCTCAACAGGAAAACACAAATTATTTAATAAACCAATTGCCCTTTCAGTCCTAACTTACTCAAATCATCAGTTGTTATAAATAGTGCTCAACAGGCCTATCACTAAAATGGACTACGTAGGAAATACAATCCTTAATTAGCCCCATGTGTTCTTTACATTCTCTACTCAGTAAGAGCATGTTATCAAAGATTTAATAACTCTAACACAAGATCAGAGAGACAATGTAGCATTGTTTTAGAGTTGATTAAGCAGAAAATACAGACATAACAATGGCTACTGATGTCAGAGGTATTTTGTTAAGCTGCAGCTATAGATCCTCAATGAACTGATCACATATAGGGTGAGTTTAATGATTACTGAAAAGATTTTCACTGATTTAGCTGCTTTAAGTCAGAATGAAATATGGACAAAAAAGTCTACTGGATAAAATCAAACAGACTTTGCATGGCACATGAATGGTTGCAAGAGGCTGTAGTGTTCCAGCCTATTGGAAAGGTGTGGTGGGATTAATTTATCACCATGTATGACATTCATTCTACCTGATGTCCATGATCAATGATATCTAATGATGTGGAAGGAATTGTTCTGATGTGCTAGCTGTTCTTGGACATCAATTTAATGGCTTTCTTCCACATTCGAAACAGGATTTTTTTGAGGGGGGGGGGGTTGAGGAGACATGGAGGTGACTCTGTTCCGTTGCCACCTATCCCTCAGAAGATAATTGCCACATTCTGTCTAGCACTCTATATATATTTCACTGCTAGATATTGTGAAGCACAGTAAAAAAAAAACCATGTTCGTGTCTATTGACTCATTGTTGCTCCAGGGTTCAGTGAGTATGACTGAGTGGCAAAATTGAGCTTAAGGTCACATGCCCTGACAATAATTCATAAAAGTGTGTCTGATATGCCTGTTAGAGGACATTCAAGTATTTCTGTATTGTCACGTTACAACATAATCTGGTCAGCTCAAAAAAAGCTGCTTTGCAGAGTGCAAGGGAAAAATTTGAACCACTTGCCACATTCTTAATTGCAGAGCAAGTCAGCCATTACAAAATCTCATTCTAAATTAATCAAATTTTATTTGGAAATCTGCAACATATGTAACTCATTGATCTATGTTAGTTAAAATGAATGGGAGATTAGAAAAAAAAAACAGGACTTTCAGAATGCTGTGCGAAATCGAATACCTCCCTGAAGGACTAATATTAACCAAAACAACTTCCTATGAAGCACTAGCTTAGGTATTGGAAACTAGCTTCTCCGTATACCCCACCTTTGAAGTAGCTATACCACACAGTGTAAAATACTATTTACTTGGGAAGAATATTTAGCCAAGATCAACTAGTTCAGCAAAGATAAAGGGATGGACCCAAAGATGATAGAGGAACCTCGATTATCCGATCGAGATGGGCAGGCACTATTTCGTTCGGATAACTGATTATTCAGTTAATCGATTCAATGCCTTTCCTCTGAGGCTCGGAGTTTTCTGTAAAGTCTGCTCTCTGTACAGAGGATAAGACAGCATTACAGCGCGCACCCTGTCCCCCCAATGCCACCCCGGTGCCCTATCTGGGGCAGCCAGACGGGACACCAACAAGACTGCTGCTACTACTTTTTGGGGGTTGGGGAGGTCAGTCAGTCATTTAGAGAGAGCGCACCTGCGCTCACAGTCTAGGACTGATCTTGGCAGCACTTTTAATCACTGTAAACAAAAGATGCGATCAGTGCTGGACACGTCTTTGATGTAATGTTTCTATTGGGATCTCAAGATATCCTTCAGATAATCAGATTTTCAGATAATTGATATTCAAATAATCTAGGTTCCTCTGTAGTATACTTTTAAAACCAAAACACGTTTATATGAAGAAGTGAACTGATTTCATTTAAATTGAAAGCAAAGAAATGCCAGCAGTACTTAAGAAATAAAAATGCTGCCTGTTGTTTTGCAGGACATCAAAAATTCTACTTCTACCTCATCTAGACATGGGAAACTACAATTTATTCTCATGCATCTCAAGCATACTAAGAAAAGCATAATTGTGAAGATGCTGATAGTTGTCACATTCAAACGTTTATGGTAAAGCTATCTGGGAAGATAAAAATGCATTTAGTCAAATACAGTAAACCACTAATCCATGACTATTCGAGCATGACAATTGTTAGGAGAAAAAAAAAGTGTTTTAAAAATACTAAAGCTATAAGAGAAAACAAGGCAAGATTTCCCCACACTCAAAGAACAATGCACATTCAACATTACAAGATATGGTAACTTCTTAACCCAACTGCATATTGAAGACTTGCTCTGAAACTTTGATAAAAAAAACTTACCTAGCAATTAGAAAACACTGACCATCTGCAAGTGAGGTTTGATAATCATAACTTTGTTGAATATTTATTTAAAGGATGCACAACAGAAACAATTTTATGCAATTGCATTCAATATTACAGATAGATGAAAACCAAAGATCCATTAATGAAATCAATGCAAAAAGAAAATTGCACATTAAGCAATTAAAGAAATCATTCTGAATAAAAAATGAATTTATAATCAATTCAACGTTACTTCCAATAACTATACATATGCATTTAAGTAGACAAAGATCTAGAATCCTTTGACAAATTCACCACTTCCTACTTACCATGTACTTTACATAAACTTTCACTCACTTGGGGGTAAAAGTCCACTATTGACAATAACATTTAGTCAGCACTTTCACCAGATGGTGACCGCGAAGGAGTCCGCCTCCGAGAACGGGATCTTGCACGCCCTGCCAACACGGGTGATTTGGATGGTGAAGGGGAGCGGCCTTCCGATTCCTTTGCAGGAGCAGGTGATCTACTACGAGAACGTGATTTACTGCGACTTCTACTCTTTGATCTACTGTAAGACTTGCGGTCTCTGGAACGAGATCGACTGCGAGAACGACTGCGAGATCTGGAAGAACTGCGAGTGCGGGAACGGGACCTGCTACGAGATCTGCACATAAAATATCAAGTAGGGAGAAACTATATTATTTTGTACAATTTCTGCCTTAATATCAATGCAGGTGCCTACTCACAAATTATAAAGATGGGAAAGCAATGTCTGAAAGTGTACCTGCACAATCCATTCCAAAAATTCAAGTCACAAAGTCCAACCAATATTTTACTGGTGCTACTGCTTTAAAAGACATGGTCGCAAACAGTGTTCTGATCAGTAACAATTGCAGCCCTTAATTTCTCTCAATGAACAAAAAATACTCCAGAAAACTGGAAACTCAATTAGAAATGCCTCTATGGTTTATGTTTAATATTTACCTGTACTGCTTACGTTCTTCAATCAGTCGAATCCTTCTACCATTAAGCTCAGTGCCAGAGAGCTTATCAAGTGCATTCTTCAAATCACTGTAACAGGCAAATTCTACAATCCTATTAAAGAAAAACAACTATCAGAAAAATCCATTCAGGCTCCGGGGTGGAGTGGAAGAGATATCAGGAAAAATAAGGTCTTTGAGTAGTGTTACCACTTATGGGCGAGTCTGAACAAGAACGGCAGGGAGTGGGGTGAATACAATGAAGCAACTAACAATTTAGGTGAATTGAATAGCATCTTAAGACAGAACAGGATTGTAGAACTCCATGGCAGAGCACAAGTAGGAGGCATGAGGAAGATGGGGAGAGGAACATGGAGGCCAGATGCTAGGACTCTGGGGTTAACCTGTTAGTTTGCACATTCTAGGCAAAAAGAATGCCAAGCAAAATATTTGTTTTTCCAAAAGTAGCACAGATCAAGTCATAGCTCAGCATCAGACTCCCAAACTACAATATTCAGTGGCAAAACCATAAAGAGGCACAAATATATATTTGCTATTTCCAATATAACTTATCAATTTACTTGTAAATGAACTAAGAGTGCTGTCTGATTAGATCAATTTCATCTATCCCTACAAACAGAACTCCCTGGTCCAAAGCTGACTAACATTCAGATGTTTATCCTATTATTTAAGAGAATGTAAAACACCAAAACCTTAAAGTCTATAACAGAATAGCAATTCACGTTGTGAATCGAGTTATCATTGCAAACAACTTCCTAATTTCGATCTTTAATAAGTATGGCAATCACAAGAAAATTCTTAAGTACAAGCTCACAGAACTAACATTTGCTTAATTTTAATACAACTATCCTGAGGCAAAGCTAACATTCTAAAGACTGGAGTTATTGGACATTAGCATTCTCATCAATGAAAATGTGACAAAGTTCAACACATCAGATCATTAACACTTAAATACAAAACTCAACTCATACTGACACCTACCCTTCATTGAGTTTGTGCCTGTGTGCATCAGCAAAGGTAACTTCTCCAGCCTGTCTCATAAAATCTTTGAGGTCCTAGGTAAGATCAGATCAGTTATGTAAAGCAGAGTATATTAAGAAATATATTCTATTATTTTCCAATACACAAGATTATTGGAAAAAGTATTTTAAAACAATTCTAATTTTATCAAAATGTGTATTACCTTCCTGTACAATTCCCTAGGCTATGCAACCAGCCAAATGTAATAAGCACTCGCAGAGGTACGACTGGAGACCAGATGGTGCTCTTCACCACCCACTTGAGCGACGCTATCATTCGATGCGAGCCTTCTCGGACATCACCCTACCTTAAAGGCAGACGCTGGCGTTGCCATGGGAACAAACATTGCTACTCTTGCGCCGTGACCAGGGACTCCTCACCTCACTCCAATCGAGCTTCCAACCAACCCTACTAGCGAATTTCTCCCATTTCTTTCAACCAAGGACCTCATTTTAGTGGGCGCCCAGAACTCGACTTTAGGAAGACACCATTTTCGGGGTGCAGCATGGAACACTGGCATTAACCAAGTGCCCACCATGTAGGTCAGATCACCACACACAGATCTAGATCACCAAATGACAAACGTAGGAGCGGACTGGCATTTCAACTAGGCCCAAGAGACCAAGCCAGAGCGATTAGGAAAACCAACGGCACTCCTCGTCACAAGGCCAACGACATAACGAGAGGCTGGTAAATAAAGTTTTAATACTTGGTTAAACTTTGTAAACATTTAAGCATAAAAACCAAATAAAATGTTATAATTAAGGCTTTCAAGGTTAACAGACAAACAAGTTAACACTGAGTTAACTACTTCCACAAAAACGAATAGTTCTGCAAATTAAACAATTCACAATCTCCTCAGTACCTGACAATTTAGCTGCAGAGAGCAGGTGTGCAATCAGTACCCCCAGCACCATGCCCAATATCTTTATTGTGGGCATCTTATCTACTTTCCACACCTAGTCAGCTAAGAGAAGGAACTATCCTAGTGAGTAATCATGGGCACAAACCCACAACTCACAGCAAAATACCAGTTTTACTTTTCATCTGAGGCCAACAGGATTAGACCTGGGACACTCACCAAATCATATTCAAACAAAATCGGGCTGGAGTTCTGAGAACAAGAATTCAAGTCAAAATTAGACATTGCAAATAAGTGTTTTTTCCCACGCCCACAAATCTTGGAAGGCTGAATAAACAAACTGTGCGCAATACTTAATAACTGCTTTCATCAACTCAAGAATTACAACTATTCAAACACAACAGACTATACTTCATTTAGCCATTTTACAGTAAAGGGAACACGGATCTGGTTTCATTAAGCAATTTGAAAGATTATTCAGATATATCTTATTTACAACTATTACTCTTCAGACATTGCATAAAGCATTGCTAAGTCTTTTCAAGGAAGGCTATATACAGTAATGTCACAAACTCCAAAGCCAATTTAGCAGTAGTTCCTTCATAAAAGAGTTGAAAGTTGTCCAAGTTATCTGCATTTTTATTTAAAAACATTAACTTTTCATTTAGTGAATGGATGAGCTCTTAATTAATCCAGGAAAACAAACGTATGTCAAGTGTGTGCCCTTCACTATAAGTGGATTCTTGACTAATCTTGAAAGCCTGATTCATAGCCAATGAAAAGGAAGTACCAGTTTCACTTCAAACATTGTCAGCTGCTTACACCACAAAAACCACCATTTAGTGCTACATATAACCTACCTGCCAGCTAACTCTGGAAGATAAGTTTTCAACAATTACTCTATTTTCTGTACGAATTGGAGGTCCATTTCTGAAAGACAGTAAATGAAAACCATTAATTTAGAGAGTGTGTTGGAGAATTGAGTCTGGAGACAAGTTTTAAAAATGGTCAGCTTGTAACTTTATAATTTACAAGGATGTTGCCAAGTCAGGAGGACTTGAGGTATAGGGAGAGGCTGAACAGACTGGAGCATTGGAGGCTGAGTGACGACCTTATAGATGCTTATAAAATCATGAGAAGCATGGATAGAGTGAATAGCTAAGGTCTTTTTCCTCTGGTGGGGGTGTCCAAAAGTAGAGGGCACAGATTTAAAGGAAAGATTTATAAAAGGAGCAAAGGGGATCTTTTTCATGCAGAGGATGGTACATGTATGGAGTGAGCTGCCCGAGGAAGTTGTGGGGGCTGGTTCAATTACAACGTTCAAAAGGCATCTGGATGGGTACATGAATGGGAAGGTTTAGAGGGACATGGGCCAAATGCTAGCAAATGGGACTAGGCCAGATTGGGGGATGTCTAACCATCACAGATAGCAATTCAACTTGAACAGAAGGGTCTGTTTCTGTGCTGAATGACTATGACAATGTATGCTCAGCAGTGAATGCTAGAAAGGACCCTTAATTTAAGTCAACTTTAATAGTGTTAACTAAACAAAATTACATCACCACACCAAAAGAAAAAAAAAAACAGTATTCAAGTACAATCCATTTGCACCAATCTCTCAAATTTGTACTTGTCCTCTCCAAAAATTATTTCTTCAAGCCACTGTGAAAAGCTACGAGGCTCACCTGCCTCCACTACCACCACCACGGGACCAACGTTGGCTGAATCGACCTTGATATCGGCCCCCTCCACGTCCTCCTCTAGGGCGTGCTCTGGCATGTTCAACTGTAACTCTGAAAATATTAAACCATTAATATACAATGACACAATGTATATTAACCATAAAGAAATAGTTTTTGTATACCTCTCATTGCACAACTCTTTTCCATCCATCTCATACACTGCATCATCTGCATCTCTGTAATCTTCAAACTCCTAAAAAGTAAAGTATTTCCAATAAAGGGAATGCTAAATGAATTGCTATCCTCAATTAGTAGTATACTATACACAAAATAAAGCCAAGGCATTTGATGTGACACAGAAATACATGGTCAATTAGTATTTTTCTACAGACTAAATGGATGTTACAAAGTTTTGCCAGTTTTAGCCAGATAAATGCTTCAAATTTGATCTTTCTTATAAACAGTTCCAAGATATGTGGAATTTAGCAAACACTTAGCTGTGTGGTAAGAATAATACTTCTTGCAAATTGTCAAAAATTGGTTCTACAGCTTACCACAAATCCAAAGCCATTCTTCAGATCAATTTCCTTAATTCTTCCATATCCTTTGAAAAACTTTTCCACATTTTTCTCTGTAGCATGAGGACTCAGTCTACCGATGAACACGCGAGAACCCATTCTGAACAATGAACTCTAAAAAAAAATCCAAGTTGAAATTTGATCTTTCATGAATCGGTAACAGACACTACTCTGTTTCAGTTTATAACAGGTATGGCTATTTGGCAAGATACTTGAAGGAACCTACAAAACATTCAGGAAACAACCAATGGTGTTAAATTGCAGAAAAGTTACTAAAATTTCAACTTCAATAAACCTGTACATCTATGAGTTACTTCACCTCTAGAGGGCAGAGCATAAGTATCAGATGGCATAACTATAAATTTTAATTGTGATTACCATGCTGCTGGGACTTCAATACTCCCACATTAAACATGTCAGAAACTAGTCAAGAGCAAACGAACACGTTCAGAAAATAAAATTAAAGTAACCATTTTGGAAAATTCAAAGAATTTTCTGAACACTATGCATTTTAGCAGGGCAATTCACCTAACTTGCACATTTTTGGAATGTGGGAGGACACCAGAGCTTCTGTAGGAAACCTGCAGACACAGGGAAGGCTGTATAAACTCCACAAAACTCAAATTAAAAATGCTGGAAATATTCAGGTCCAGTAGTATGCAGGGAGACAGAATGTTAACTGTTCAAGTCCTTGACAAAAAAAAATAAATACTTGCAATAACCGGTGAAAAGGAATAAGTCTTTGAAAGTGAAAAGCATAGAGATAGTGTACAAGGCAGAAAGGAGGGGGACAAGGCAGCAGGAATCTGGCTTTTGACAAAATCATAAGACACTAATTAGAAAATCACATGCACTTGTGACTTACATACACTGAAGCCACTGAACATGGAGAACTATACTTGCTACATTTCCAGTTTGAGGTGCCAGGAATATAAATTGAAATTTTAAACTCTGAAGACCGTAAAACAGCGGTGTCAAAACATCCAAAGATTTTCTGAAGGGTCAGACCCGATTTGGAAACATTAACTGTTTCCCAGTCCACAGATAGCAGCTGACCTGCTGATATCATTAAGAGTCGGAGTCATACAGTAGGGAAACGGATACTGGAGTCCAAGCCGACCATAACCCCAAATTAAACTAGCCCAACCTTGGTCCAACGTCGCTTACTCAAAACACTCTGCCATCCAGTAAAGACAGTGGCCGTCAATCCAACTCTGCACGATGCCCACAAACGTGACTCTGGACCGACCCTCAGACTAAATCTATCATCGGCGTCCGCGTAAAGTGATAGACCATCAGTATTTAAAACGGTGTACCACGCTATCTACCATGTCGCAATAAGGTGGGGGTGGGGAGAGAAGGACAGGCCGGCCCAGCCCAGCAGGGGCCAGTCACAAACCCGCAGGTCACGACTCCAGAAAATCCGTCTTTTCCGTTTATGGCCTCGCCTAACGCCCGCATTACCAAGCGGCCTTCGCCAAACCAAGCGGCCAGCTCTCGGCCTCAATTTCTCCTCCTCCTCCTCCCCGCACCCCACCCACCCACCGCCAAATAAATAAAATATGTACGGCCTCGATTACATTCCCT
Source organism: Chiloscyllium plagiosum (assembly GCF_004010195.1). NCBI lineage: Eukaryota > Metazoa > Chordata > Chondrichthyes > Orectolobiformes > Hemiscylliidae > Chiloscyllium > Chiloscyllium plagiosum. The sequence goes on from NC_057719.1 coordinate 74,611,105, forward strand.
CTGGTCTTCCCTTTCCTCCACCCCCACCCCAGAAAACAAGAGCCGCGATTCACCCCACACCCTCGCTCGCCGCCAAAACCAAACAGAAATGGCCGCGGGCTCTCGATGTCTCCAACAGCCACCTCCTTCGTCAAACCGCCCACCCGTCCCCACACCCAAACCCAAACCCAGCCTTTGGCTCAGCTTTCCATTTCCAAAAAGAAATAAGTTAAGGGCCAATCCCCCTCACGGAACAAATGAGCGCTAATACCTATCTATCTGTTCTTTCTTCTTTCCCTCTCCCCCCCCGCCCCAGGCCGGGAGACGGAACGCCGCTCACCCTCAGCCCTCACTCACCAGGACACTCCGCTACAATGACGCAGTGAAAAATAAAATCCCTTCACAAAATGGCCGCCCCCCCCCGCCGACTGCGTGGCGTCACTTCCGCCACCCACCCGCACCGCGTCATCGGCCCGACGTTACTTCCTCCTCGATCACCCTCTCTCCTTACCACGCCAACACACACTCAACCTGTCCCAGATGAAATCATCGCTTCATCACCCTCCCTCCCCATCCAAATCTCATGTACTGAAGGAAATCTGCCACATTTACCTACTTGACTAATATTTACCTATGATTTGGAGATGCCGGTGTTGGACTGGGGTGTACAAAGTTAAAACTCACACAACACCAGGTTATGGTCCAACAGGTTTAATTGGAAGCACTAGCTTTTGGAGTATTGCTCCTTCATCAGGTACACCTCCGAAAGCTAGTGCTTCCAATTAAACCTGTTGGACCAATACTTACCTACTCTCCCAGCAATGTGGTTGACATTCGGTTGTATCAAACTGCAATATCAACTCAGGATTAAGTTGGTCAGCTCAGCGCAGAGCAAAGTTCAGGGTAAGTAGATGTGAGGCAGAAAGAGTACAGCAGGTCAGACAGCATCCGAGGAGCAGGAAAGTCCTGAGGGAGTGTTTGAGCCAGAAACATTGACATTTCTGCTCCTCCGATGCTGTCTGACCTGCTGTGCTCTTCCTGCCTCACCTCTATTTAGTCTTGACTTCCAGCATCTGCTGTGCTGGAAGAGCACAGCAATTCAGGCAGCATCCGAGGACAGGCAAAATCGACGTTTCGGGCAAAAGCCCTTCATCAGGAAGGGCGTTTGCCCGAAACGTCGATTTTGCCTGTCCTCGGATGCTGCCTGAATTGCTGTGCTCTTCCAGCACCACTGATCCAGAATCTGGTTTCCAGCATCTGCAGTCATTGTTTTTACCTCCAGCATCTGCAGTCCTAGGAGCACCCTACCCGAGCATTCCTGCGTACGTTTCCTGGCTCACATCTGACGATTTGTGCCTCTTTGGGACCGAGAGCTGACTGGCTGAGCAACAACTTGACAGTTCACTGAATTAGATATAATTCCAAATGGTCTGGATTCCTCCAGAACCTTCACTGGGTATGCCCTGAAAGACTTCAACATTGAGAGCATCATGTCAAATGTAGGCAAGGAATGATTAGCATTGCACAGGCCAGATTCCTCCATCACTGGACATGTTCTGGGAGAACTCATTATTGACACAAGATCCCATTATAGACAGAGGAACTTCAGTCTTTTAAGACTGCTCTGCCACTCATTTTGATCTTGCGTTTCTCCTCATACCTTTTGATCCCTTTAGTCTCAAGTGCTATTTCCAACTCCTCCTTGAAATAAATGAGACATCATGTCAAACATCAGCAAGGAATGATTATCACCCTCCAAAGTGCCTCAACTGATACTATCTCAGTAGCATTGACAAAGATCAAGAACACCGTGGGTGGCACGGTGGCACAGTGGTTAGCACTGCTGCCTCACAGCGCCAGAGACCTGGGTTCAATTCCCGCCTCAGGCGACTGATTGTGTGGAGTTTGCACGTTCTCCCCGTGTCTGCGTGGGTTTCCTCCGGGTGCTCCGGTTTCCTCCCACAGTCCAAAGATGTGCAGGTTAGGTGAATTGGCCATGCTAAATTGCCCGTAGTGTTAGGTAAGGGGTAAATGTAGGGGTATGGGTGGGTTGCGCTTCGGCGGGGCGGTGTGGACTTGTTGGGCCGAAGGGCCTGTTTCCACACTGTAATGTAATCTAATCTAATCTAATATCTACCACAGTGAACTCTGCAATAGTTTGTCAGAAAACCAATATGGGAGAACCTACTTGAACTCATTCTTATTTATCTATCAGTCACAGATGCATAGATCTGTGGTAGGAGCGACCACTTCTCAGTGCTTTTAGAGGCCACCTTCAAATTGAAAACATCCTCAAGCTGTGTGGTGTTACAGCCTTGCAAACTCATGTTTATCAGTTTAATAAAGTTCTTCGTGGAATGTCTGAAGAATAAAAGTGAATCAGTGGATGTATCTATCACATTAAGATTTGCAGAAGGCACTTGAAAAGGTATACCTGGTAGATCGGAATTATAGATAATAAAATCTCAAGGTTCAACGAGGAAAAATTGGCATGGATAGAAGATTATCTCTCTAACAGAAAACAAAGTATAATCATAAAGGGGTCATTTCCTGGTTGGAAAGACATAACGAGTAGTGTCTCACAAGGATCAGTGCTTGGACCTTATTGAAGTTGCCCATGGGAGAAAAGAATTGTTAGTTGAAGCAGCACTTTCCACAGTCAGAATCATGGTCTTCATGCTCATAGCAACCAGATAAGATAATGAAGTGCCTCGTAGAAATAGTAATGGGAAAGAGAAAACTTGTTATTTAGAAAACTGTAAAAGGGAAAGTCTGATCCCACCACAGAGGAGATTGAAAGACAAACACTATAATGAAGGTTATAAACAGATAACCTCTTGAAAGGACACCGGAAAACAGATAGCATTGTAAGGGGGCAAAAGCAAAATATTACTTCATCATTGTGACCTTGAGAATACAAGGTACCAAACAACACCCACTCAGCATGGTGCAGCTAGCAAATGTCTGGGGAGGAGCATAATGGTCACAGGGTGGTGGCAAGTACTGATGTCAATGTTGTGTGTAACCATCGTAATGCAGAACACACAAACATCCTGGACTTTATTGGGGGCGTGGAGAGTGCCTTGAAGTCTGTCTCCACAGACCTCTTTCTGCTGTGTGGTAAGTAGCTCAGAATAAAGATTGATTTATGCTGCTGAGCACTGGATTAATATCCCTCTAAAATCCTTCTCCAGAAATTGGCACTGCAAGTAGGGTACTCCATCAGTCTGTGACCAATAATGTGGGTTCTAATTAGATGAGTATGTTTCACACTGCCACCCTTTACCAACCTTGTAGTCAGTCCTGGCTGTAATTTGTGGTATAAAAAGAATTAAGGGAGGAAAGGGAGTTGTGACATGTGAGGTAGACAATCGACAGACTCCTTGTTCATCCCAGAGATGATGAAGACCGCCACAGTTGAACAGGGAGAGCAAAATCTGCACCAGGATGGGTTACAGCCCCACAGTTAAACAGGGAGAGGACAGTGACCCTACTTCATCCTGGGGAGTGAAGAGCCCCACAGTTGAACAGGGAGAGTAAAATCAGCACCGGGGATAGGAAACAACCCCACAATGGGATAGAAATTAGCAAAAAGCCCTACAGCAGGATACTAGTACACAAAAAGAGCAAGAGGGATTACAAAGAACATTGGAGTGTGCAAAGGGAACTAAGGAGTTTCAGAAGGGAAGAAACCTTACACCCACCTTAAACCTGGTTAATGTGTCAGGAACAGAGTCAAATGCAAAACATTTAGGAAGGAGAAAGGAGAGGACTGAGGGACACCTTGGCTGGAGAGCAAAAAGATGCCCCCACCACTTTGATGAGACCAAAATATTCCATACTCATAGTCTGTCTCCTCTAATATCAGTGATTGTCCCAGTTGTATATTTTCTTTATCCATCGAACTAAGTATCACATATATAATGGTTTAATTAACTTTAAGTTTGGGAAACTGTGAGGAGCAGCAATTTTTAATTGAGGTTATCACTGACATTTTTGAAAATGCCACCTGCAGATAGTTTAATGGAAAAGTGAGGTTCAACAGCAGCTGTATTGGAAATTGTAGAACTATGCAATAGTAATTATATGTACCCTTGATAAGATTTTTTCAAGAGGCAATGAAAGGAACAACTGAGTTACAAACTGTGTGTAATAAATTAGCCAATGGTGCCATTTGTGTGCTTTCCAGCCGAATAAAGAAAATAGAAAGGCACAGGAATTGGGAAAAGAATTGCAAGTTTAAAATGATTACCAACAGGAAAGCACAGAGTTGGAGTCCTGAGTTGCATGTAGACCCAACATTGCAAATGGACAAACTGAATATGGAGGTTGAAACTGATGATGAAATGGGCTCCTTCTTTGAAAGAAAAAAAGCAAAACATGCTTGACAGAAATCTGTGGATACAACTGGGTTATCTTGCAAAACCTTGAGAATGGGCCACTTTTAGAATAAAATAACAGGAAAAAAAAAAGTCACACCATCAAATAGAAATGGGAAAGACTCATCTCGCTAAATGGAATGTATCCAATGAAATCAAAGTGTAGATAGAATTAAATAATTAACAATTTTCCCTTAGAAATGAAGAACTTAAGCACGTACAAGAAAAATTTCTGATTATGTGGATGCGTCCACTAGAGAAGGAGCAAAACTTGACCTTCTCTTGAGAAATAAGGCAGGGTAAGTGACTGCTTATTAAGATTAATTACATGGAATCGAGAGACAGCTAGCGATTTGGATACAAAATTGGCTTGAAACTAGGAGACAGAAGGTGGTGTTGGAGAGTTGCTTTTTGAACTGGAAGCCTGTGACCACTGGTGTGTTACAAGAATTGGTGCTGGGTCCACTGCTTTTTGTCATTTTTATAAATGATTTGGATGGGAAAATAGGAAGGAGAGTTAGTAAGTTTGCAGATTACACCAAAGTTGGTGGTGTAGCACCAGGACGATAGTAAAAGGATCTTTGTGGTGCAGTGGCAATATCTCTACTGCTGAGTTGGAGGCCGGAGTACAAGTATTCCAGGTGTGTATAATAATGGTTAACAGATTAATGAGAAAATAAATCTCAAACACACTGATGCAGATTGGGTTTTGCCAGAACCCTTTAGCACTCTGACCTCATTTACAGCTTTGATCTAAACGTAGACAAATAAACTAACTTCAGAAATGATATGAGAACGGCTGTCCTTGATGCCAAGGAATCAGAGGAGCCAAAGAGTATCACAGCATGGAAGCAGGCCTTTCAGTTTAAAATGGTCCATGCTGACCACTCAGCTAATTCCAATTACCTGCATTTGACCTATCTCCCTCTGAAGCCTTCCCATCGATGTATCTATTCAAATGTTTTTAAAATGTTGCTATAGTACCTCAACCACTTTCTCTGGCAGCCCATTCTATACACACCACTCCGTGTGAAGTTGCTCCTCAGGTTCTTCTTAAATCTTTCCCCCCTCACCTTAAACCTATGCCCTCCAGTTTTTAAATCCTCATCCCTGGGCAAAAAAGACTATCTGCATTCAACCTTCTATGCCCTCATATTATACACCTCAATAAGGCCACATCTCATTCTCCTACGTTGCAAGGAATAAAATCCTATCCTGGCCAGCTTCTCCCATAACTTGGGCATACTAGTCCTGGCAACATCCTCCTAAATCTTCTTTGCACTCTTTCCAGTTTAACTACGACTTTCCTCTGACAGAGTGACCAAAAATGTGCACAATATTTCATGTGCAGCCTCACTTACTTATACAAATGTAACATAACAGCCCACCTCCTATACTCCAAAGCCTCAACTGATGAAAGCCAGCAAGTTAAATGCCTTCTTCATCACCCTGCCTACCTATGACACCACTTTCAAAAAACAATGTACTTGTATTCAAAGGTCCCTCTGTTCCACAACATTCCTCAGGACCTTACTATTTACTGTATAAGTCCTACCTTAGTTTGACTTTCCAAACTGCAACACCTCACACTTAGTCAGACATGTACAGCATGCGAACAGACCCTTCGGTCCAACTCATCCATGTCAACAAGATATCCTAAATTAATCTACTGCCATTTACCAGCATTAGGCCCACATCCTTTTAATACTTCCTATTCAGACACCCACCCAGATTTCTTTTAAATGTTATAATTGTACCAGCCTCCACCACTTCCTGTGATAGCTCATTCCATACATAGACACCTGTGTGAAAAAGCTCCCCCATAGATTCCATTCGAATCTTTCCCCCCTCATCCTAAACCTATGCCATCTAGTTCTGGACTCTCCCACCTCAGAAAAGACCTTGTCTACTTACCCTATCTATGCCCCTCATGATTTTATAAACCTTGATTAAGTCACTCCTCAGCTTCCAATGCTCCTTGGAAACTGGAGCAGCCTACTCAGCCTCTCCTTGCAGCCCGAACCCTCAAACCATGGCAACATCCTTGTAAATCTTACCTGCAATACTTCCAAGTTTCACAACATCCTTCCTATAGGAGGGAGACCAGAACTGTACACAATATTCCAAAAGTGGCCTAACCAATATCCTTTACAGCCTCAATATGACCTCTTCTGTTTGGGCTTATTTTCCCAATTTAACAGCATGCATGTGGAATAGGACCAGGCCAGACCCCCTCACAATATTTTAAGGTAGCCCAGACTCTAACTTTTTCTTATTTTAAAGAGAGACATAGAGTAGGTACTCCACGTGTGATGCAGCTGGTCAAACCACTCAGCTTTCAGCAAAACTGAATTTATTTAAACACCACAGTTGAAACACGAACAAAAGAAAATAGAATTCAGAATAATTTAACTATTGGAAACTTAACTGACTCGATACACCACTTAACTAAGGAGCTGTTCCAATTTCCGTATCATCCCAGAAACACACGCCTTGGCAAAAGGTAAATTCAATCACAGGTTCTTACAGGCAGAAGAGGTTTCAGGGAGAGAAGCCAGTCAAGAATCATCTGACATATGGAACCTTTTTGCATTGTGGCAGCTTCTGCTACAACTAAACAAAACTAGAAAAAACCTGAACTGGAAGAACTGGTCACTCCCGTACCATTGTTAAACTAAGTTTAAAATCACACAACACCAGGTTATAATCCAACCCGTTTATTTGGAAGCACTAGTGTTCCTAGCATTGCTCATTCACCAGGTAGCACTGTTCCGAAAGGTAGTGTTTCCAAATAACCCTGTTGGACTATAACCTGTTGTCATGTGATTTTTGACTTTGTCCACCCCAGTCCAACACCGGCTCCTCCACATCACTGTTAAACGAGGCATTTCCAGACATTTCAACACCTGTCTTTATGACTTCTCGAAAAAAAAACTCAAAGATAAAATAACCTTGTTCAGGTGACAACATCATCGCACAAGAGCTTTGCAAAGTAAGAAACATATCTAAGACATCAGGTTCTTCAGGGCAACTATCTTTATTATGTGCAAACACTTGATAGTTGGAGTGCAAAGATTTTACTTGCAACTGAAAAAAGTCAACATGGACTGGAAAATGACTTTGGTCATTGAATACTATTTCTTTTGTAGCTTCTGGTACTTAAGTTGCTCTGAGCCCTCCTTATTTTTAATGCAAAGAAGATATATTATGAAGTAGCTGCGATACTAAAAGTCCAAATTTGGGAAGCTGAGTGAGGAATATCAAGAATGGCTGGCTCCAAGAAAACACTCATTCCATTTTTTTCTTTGCCGAAGCATACTAAATATGTGTCACGAGCACTTGAACCACTCTTACGCAAAGACATAACCACAAATCCAGATGGAAAAAATGACCATTCTCAAGTGTTAAATTTGCAATTTTTATTTCAAGAAAAATCAAATGCCAGATTTCCCACAGGCTAAGTATTAATGCAAATTTAGCTGCATTTTAAAAGTAATATTAATTGAACATAACAAACAATTTTTTTTGAAAACTACAGCTTATGTAAATAATAATTCCAATTTAACTCCAATAACCGCAAGCAATCTGACCCCAAGTGAAATGCATTAAGTTTCAGATAGAGCTATTTATTCCTTTCTACTTAAATCAGTTTTATTTCGGTAAAAGTCCCCTTTTACTATATTAATTTTCAGTATACACTTAGTCAGCACTCGCAACAGAAGGTGACCTTGACACCGATCGGGAACGTGAGCGAGAACGAGATCTTGGTCGCTCCAATGAAGGAGATTTGGATGGTGAAGGTGAACGAACTTTTTGTTCCCTGACAGGACCACGAGATCTACTGCGAGAACGGGATTTGCTGCGGCTTCTGCTCTTTGACCTACTGTAGGATTTGCGGCTTCTGGAACGAGACCGACTACGGGATCTGGAAAACGAACGGCTCCGCGAACGGGATCTGCTGCGAGATCTAAACATCAAGGGGATATAAATGCCCATTTTTACAACATTTCTCAAGTGTCATAACAAAAACTGATTTATATTAGTGTTTGGACACTTGAATTGATTTCAAAAGTGACATCAGCTCTTTGCTCCTGTCAATATGACAAAAATTTGAGATTAAAAAGAAAACCTTTTTGCCACCTCCCTGCCAAACTGTACAAACGCAACCTCCCATTGTCAGTTAGACAATCCTTCAGCTGACACACTTGAAAGACGATGCTTCAAGAATTTTCTATTCTTGCAAAATTCACATTCTTAAATTTATACTTCAGCATTTTAAACAAGTTTGGGCCCCTTGCTGAGGTATTTGTACCATTGATAGCCACAGGTCTTAATATTTTAAGAAAGGTGGGAAGGAAAAGTCAGGGAACTATGGACCAAGTATACCTGACATTGCTGGTGAGCAAGTTGTTGAAGGGAATCCTGAAGGACAGGATTAACGTATTTGGAAAGGTGAGAACTGATTAGGGATGGTCAACATGGCTTTGTGCATGGTAAATCATGTCTCACAAACTTGATTTGAATTTTTTGAAGTAGTAACGAAGAGGATCTATATGACTTCAGTAAGGCTTTCAATAAGATTCCTCCTGATAGACTGGTTAGCAAGGTTCGATCTCATGGAAAACAGGGAGTAGTATCCATTTGGATACAGAACTGGCTTGAAAGTAGAAGACAGGGGTAATGGTGGAGAGTTGCTTTTCAGACTGGAAGCCGATGATCAGTGATGTGCCACAAGGATTGGCGCTGGGGCCACTGCTTTTGTCAATTATATAGATGATTTGGTTGTGAACATAGGAGGTATATTTAATAAGTTTGTAGATGACACCAAAATTGGAGGTGTAATGGACAGCCAAGGTGGTACCTCAGTACAACGGTATCTTGATCAGATAGGCCAATGGAGTGGAAGATGGGTTTAATTTAGATAGATAAGAGGTACTGCAGTTTGGCAAGGCAAATCAGGGCAGGACTTGTACACTTAACACTAAGGTCGTGGGAGTGTTGACGAAAACAAAACCCTGGAGTGCAGTTTCATATTTCCTTGGAAATGGAGTCACATGTAAAGAGAATAGTGAAGGCTGCATTTGGTATGCTTGCCTTCACTGGTCTGTGCATTGAATATAAGAGTTGGGAGGAAATGTTGCAGCTGTGCAAAGGACATTGGTTGGGCCACTGTTGAAATATTGTGTGCAATTCTGGTCTCCCTCCAATAGGAAGGATGTTGTGAAACTTGAAAGGGTTCAGAAAAGATTTACAAGGACGTTGCCAGGGTTGGAGGGTTTGGGCTACAGAGTGTGTCTAAATAGGCCGTGGCTATTTTCCATGGAGCATTGGAGGCTGAGGGACAACCTCATAGCAGTTTATAAAATCACGTGGGACATCAATAAGAGTAAATAGAAATAGTCTTTTCCCGGGGCTGAGGGAGTCCAAAACTAGATAACATAGGTTTAAGGTGAGAGGGGAAAGATTTAAAATAGATCTAAGGGGCAACTTTTTCATGCAGAAGGTGGGCATGACTGGAACAAGCTGCCAGAGGAACTGGTGGAGGCTGGTAGAATTACATTTAAAAGGTATCTGGATGGGTTTGGAAGGATGTGGGCCTAATGCTGGCAAATGTGACTAGGTTTATTTAAGATACCTGGTTGGCATGGACGAGTTGAACTGGTTTGTTTTGGTGCTATAATCTCTATGGCTCTGACTGAAACTATATAGTTCTGATTTGTAATAATGGAAGCTGTGATGATTGTATGTGACACTTACCTATGTTTAGGTTCCTCAATCAGTCTGATCTTTCTTCCGTTTATCTCTGCGCCAGAGAGTTTATCAACAGCATTCTTCAAATCACTATAGGAGGCAAACTCAACAACCCTAAAGGAAAAATGATATTTACAATTTTACTTTTGCCAATTTGAACACTGTTAATTTGATTAAGCAGCTGAATATGATAGTGACACTCCATTTGTACTGTAGAACTGGAATCATGCTGCAGGAAGTAAACCACACACATTTCCAAATACAATACGGTCATGTCAGAAAGAGTGAGATAAACTGTTTAGACTTAATGTTATTTCCCAGGACAAACAAAAAATGTCAGAAGATATTACACACAAACTATAATATTTTCAAAAATAAATCCAGCAGCTAAGATTTGGATACAGCAACTATAACGAGAAACATTTCATAGGCACATCATAGATTTATCAGACAAAAAAGAAAATAAGTCCAAGACCAGTTAACTAAATGTTTACTTAAAGTGTGGGTTATAAAGAAACACAAGAGATGCCGTGCAGATGAGGTTAAGTTCAAGCCATAAGGCTTAGGTGGCTGATGACACAGCCAGCAAAAGAGGGTGCACAAGCAGCTACAATTGGAGAAGCAGAATCTTCTGGAACATTAAATGGCTAGACTATTTTGGCAGATGAAAGATTTAGTGCTGGGAGTCAAATACGGTGGTGGAATTAACAAAGCTGGATGTAATCAGCATGCATGTGGAACTCTGTTCCTTCAGATCATGTTGCCAGCAACAGCATTTAGATGAGATTACACCAAAGTTTGCTGTCAAGTAGTACAGAAGGTTAACAAGCGCTGTAAATCCTGGTGTTACTGGTGTAAGCTTGAAAACAATTTTGGCCTAATGTACAAAGATTAGTTTATTGCACGGAGTACAAATCATCAAATTCTTACCAAACAAGAACAGAAATTACTGGAAAAAACTTCAGAAGATCTGGCAGCATTTGTGAAGAGAAAGAATCTAGTGATCCTTCTTCAAAATTTATGTTTTTGTTTCAGATTTTCAGGATGTGTAGTTCTTCATTTTATTATAGCAAATTCTTCCTATTTGACTAACAAGTTTGCTAATACATCAATTCATTAATTTCTTTGTTTAACTCACCCTTCATTCATTTTGTGCCTATGCGCATCTGCAAATGTAACTTCTCCAGCCTGTCTCATGAAGTCTTTCAGATCCTATGTGAAATCACAATGGTTATGTAAAACAAGCCATATGTACACTTAGTCAGTCATTTTCAACGAGAAAGTTACTACAAAAGAACCAAAGCTAATTTCATCAAAATTTATTACCTTCCTGTACAATTCCCTAGGCTAGTCAACCAGGCAAATGCAAGAAGAACTTGCACAGGTACCACCACGACTGACGACCCGATAGTGCTCTTCAGCACCCACTCGACGTGAGCCCTCCCGGATATCACCCATCCTAAAAGGTAGGCTTTGACGGTGCCATGGGAACAGGAATTGCTAAATCTTGTGTGGTTACCAATGGCTCCTCACACTTCAAAATCGAGCTTCCAAACAACCTACTAGCGAATTTCTTTCATTCAATCAAGGACCTCTCATTTTAGAGTCAGCTCTCAACTCGACTTTAGGACAACTCGTTACCAGCATTTTCAGAGGCGCAGGAACGGACCCCGGCACATAAGCTAGCGCCCACCAATGTTGGTCAGACCAGCATAATACAGATCACCAACTGATTGAAACGTAGGACTGGCAATTCAACTAGGCCCATCAAGAGACCAAGCCAGAGCGATTAGGAAAACGTCACTCGTCACAAGGCCAACGATACGAGAGGCTGGTAAATAAAGGTTTTAATATTTGGTTAAAGTTTGCACATAATTCAAACAAACCAAACAAAAACGTCACATTTAAGGTTTCAAATAAGTTAGCAATTTAGACAAATTACATCATCTGAATTTCAACACTCCTAAAGTTGCAGTACTTAATGAAATTTTTATAAATGGACAAATGAAAATTTAGTTCAGTATCGTGCACCTTTTATTGCCTCTTATTACTGTCCATCCTTCCCTAGTACAGTTTTGAAAGAGGCAAAGAATCTAGGTACATTGTGAGCCAAGCTTCTATGCAGTTGGCTCAACAACCCTCACCAATATTTTTAAGTTAAAAAATCATCTATTTTAAAAGGGGAAGTGTGCACCAAATGGTTCAAATTTTATGATTTCAATTTGATTTATGTCAGACTACCAAGCATCATTTAGAAAGGAAGAAAAAAAATCATAATACCAATTTCTGACTAACAGCAACCTCTGTGAGAAGCATGAATACTGGCAAAACAGTGTCAAGATGGGGCTTGACTGCAATAAACACCAAGTAGAATTGATTGCCAATGGTCACCATCAAACCTTACATAAAAATAATTGTAACTTGGTCAGGGTTTTGGAGAATCAGTGCTCTCCATACAATTATACCAGCACAAGATACTGCCTTCAGAACAGTTCTCCTGGCAAATTTTCCAACAAGCGTTTAAGTCATGATGTTTCTGTAGTTTTCCTGATTACACTACTGGAAAGACAATAACACAGATTGGCTTTATGATCTGTAACAGCACCATGAGTTACATAATTTCATGATATTCCTCTTTCTAGAAGAGGAACACATTGTTCATCTGTCACTCTGTTTACAATCCATTATTAATATCCCATGTTCCACTCAGCTTCTGTGTTAACATCACTTGACATAGCGAGTTCCACCACATTCTAATAGGGCAAGACACATTTCAAGTTCCAATAGCTGGTATAGTGATGCTAATTTTCTCACAACTATCAAAACAATAGTGCAGGATTTGAGCTACACTTTAATTGAAGTTGACAGTTCCATTACACAGGTCGTCACTGGTAGTATGTGGAGCCATACCCATCCACTTATTGCTGTGAAATCTCAGCTAACCTTGAAAGTACTTTAAGTATTGAATTATAATTCAGCTTAAGAGGTATTATGGCAACTGAATTACGTGATTCACTGCTATGTGCAACATACCTGCCAACTAACTCTTGAAGACAAATTCTCAACGATCAATCTGTTCTCTGTACGAATTGGAGGTCCATTTCTGGGAAAAAAAGACAAAATTGCATTAACTGAGATTCACAACTGTGTTAAGGAATATCATGTAAACTTCCTGCGGAATTTACTCTTTATAAAGCAAACAAAGTCATCAATTTTCCCCATATTATATATCAAAGAATGTTTAAGATGATAATCTGGTACGAATTTACTCATATGAGCATTACAACCTCAAAAGAAATTGCTGGAATATGAATTGCGGATGCCTGCAGACACTATCGACACAAATACATAGCAGGTGTCAGGGGCAATTTCAAAATTTGCAGACGAGACAAAACGCAAAGTTGCCTTCCACGCAGTGAATTGGGCAAATTTGCAGATGAAGCTCAATGCAAAAACGTGAGGAAACGCATTTTGGTAAAGGCAAAATATCAGGGTGAAACACAAAGTCTCAGGAGCATGGTGACCTGGGTGTACATATGGACAGATCACTGAAAAAGGCAGGAAGATGGAGATAGAAGTTAATAAAGCAGAGAGTATATTTTACATTATCAGTAGAGCATGGAATATAAAGGCAAGATGTCCATACTGAACATACAGAAGTCACATTGTTAGACTAATATTGTGTACAGTTCTGGGTGGCACATGATAGGAAGGTTGTAAATGCTTTGGAGAAAGCCCAGAAGTGAGTTTTGACTACAATAGTTTAGGAGATAGGAACCGTCCGTTGATAAGACTGTTCTACTTTGAGAAATGGCAAAGGGGAGATTAGAGAGAGAGGAAGAGAGCAAGCGAGAGAATGCGAAAACATTTCTCACTCAGAAGGAAGAGCAACAAAAAGACACAGATTTAAAGTGATATGAGAAATTTGTTTCACATTAATGCTTTGGGGCTGGAATGCAATGCAAGAAAATGTGGCAGAGGCCAAATCAATTCACGCATTCAAGGGGGCATTAGATTATTATTTGAATAGAACCATGTATAATAGTATAGGAGAAAGCAAAAAAATGGCACCAAATCATAATACTCAGACAGCCAGCCTTGACACAATGGACTGAATGGCCTCCCATCGGTGCTGTAACAATTTGGTGATTAATTTGCATGGCAAGTTACGTAACATTTCCACATGAGAGGCATTCTTTGAAAGAAGCTATTTATTGTTCACCAGTTCAAAGGGTAATTTCATTCTGTTGTTTGCATTCCATCACTGGTCTTTATAGGAGACATCAGTGTTGTCTGTGCAGGATCACATTAAGCCTCTGCATCCAACTATTGATAAAATATCAAGATTCAAAAGTTCTGTTCACTTTTCTCCTTCCTTATAAAAATCAGTATTGAGGCCAACTGTGACCTTATCAAATTGATACAGACTAGACAACAAACCTGATAACCTGCCTGCCCATAAAGCTCAGTGACATTCACCTTTCTGTTTTTCTAAGCCAGTAGTGCAGCTGTTAGATTGTCTCACCTTCCATCACTCCGTGGGCGGCGTGGGCTAAAGCGACCTGAATAGCGTCCTCCACGACCCCCTCTGGGTCGTGCTCTAGCATGTTCAACTGTAACTCTGCAGAAACATAATACACACTTAACGAAACAGCCATTTTATTTGAAAATAGTCAGCTACAAAGCAGCCTATTTTAATTTTTTCTTACCTTTCACTACACAATTCTTTTCCATCCAATTCGTAAACTGCATCATCTGCATCCCTGTGATCTTCAAACTCCTAACAGTAGATACAGTGGTAACAAAATATAGATAATTTATACAGACCGTGGCTTGCTCGTTCAAAGATTGTGTTTTGAATATTTTATTGCTTAAAGTTACAATGTTCAAATCTGTTGAACTGAAAAGCAACATTACCACAAATCCAAATCCATTCTTCAAGTCAATTTCCTTTATTCGTCCATATCCTTTAAAGAATTTTTCCACATCCCTTTCTCTGGCATGAGGGCTCAGTCTACCAATGAATATACGTGAGCTCATTTTATCTGGTAGGATTCCATAAAAGTCAGAAACAAGAAGCATTCTGTTATAGTGACTTTAAAACTGAATCTAGAACTCAAATTTTATATTTATTCAGAAGATAAGTCAAAACAGATGTTTGCAGCATTACTATGAACTGAATGGTATGCTACTTTACGACAATAATGGCATTCTCTCATATAATGAGAAGTATCCACAGACTTATTCCTATGTATTTTGACAATACTGTGCCTTTAACAGATGTGTTCTGTCCAGTTTCTTTTGCAAAAGCACGTTGCCACAATGGAGCCGAAATGTCACCTTTAGATAGTTGGAGAACAGCTCTGAATTCTCCCAGGATGTTTTTAACTAAGATAAAAGAATGAGTGGGCAGGGTCATGCTTTCAGACCCAAAAATGGATTTTGGTTTTGCTTCAGTTAGTTGGTGGGTTTTGCTGGCTGCTGGAACTAATAGCTTGAGTATGCCGTTGCTAGTGTAAAGTCTTAGGTAGAGAGTCTTCCTCTAAACAAAAAAATTAAAAGGGTAGATTGCTGCGTTTGGTTTTTTTACAACTGGACTGGAGAAAGAGAGACCACAAGGAACTAATAATTGTGTTGCTGAATTGCCTTTACCAAGGGTGCATTTATGGAACAGTGCCTACATTGGAACAGTTGACAATTAATGGCTAAATAATACAGTAACATGTTCAGTATTTCCTTAAAGTTACAACAATTCTTTTTTTGTACATTAACTGTGTTTTAAAAATAAAACATGCTTTGATTAAAGCTTAATGGTGAACCAATCAATCAAAGTATTGCGCAAATTACAGAATACCAATGGTGTGGAGAGGCCACATGGCCCATCAGGTCTACACCAACCTGCCGAAAGAGCATCCATCCACTCCTCTTTAGGATGGCACGGTGGCTCAGTGGTTAGCATTGCTGCCTCACAGTGCCAAGGACCCGGGTTCGATTCCAGCCTCAGGCAACTGTCTGTGTGGAGTTTCCACATGCTCCCCAATGTCTGCATGGGTTCCCTCCTGGTGCTCAGGTTTCTTCCCACAATCCAAAGATATGCAGGTTGGGTGAATTAGCTATGCTAAATTGGTCATAGTGTTCAAGGATGTGTAAGATAGGTGCATTTGTCAGGGGTAAATGTAGAGTATAGGGTTGGGGAAATGGGTTTGGATGGGATGCTCTTTGGAGCGTTGAGGGCCTGTTTCTGCACCGTAGGGATTCTACGATTCTCAACCCTGGATTTAATATGGCCAATCCACCGGGCCTGCATATCCTTGGACATTGTGGGCGATAAATCATGGCCAAGCCACCTAACCTGCACATCCTTGGAATGTGGGAGGAAACCAGAGCATTCAGAGATAAGTACAACCGGTCAGGCAACATCCAGCTCTTCATCAGAGTTCACCTCAGTGTAAAGCCCACTGGGCAACGGGCTGGAAGCATGAAACTTTACGAGAGCACTCTCTGAAGGACGAGTAGTACGCATTCCAGCTTAAAAATATATAATAGAGAGCACTGTTCTCCTACAAAACCACGGCATAGCAATTCTGCACTGCCAGCTTATAGGCCGCATGGCTCATTGCTGCACGTGGAGCCCTTTGCTCTACTCGAGCCACATGCTGCTGGAACTCATCGGGGGGGATAAGGTCACTGGTGAACTCTTATCAAAAACGAAACGAGCTTTCCACCCCTTA
>NC_057719.1:74628253-74634764 GCF_004010195.1 Chiloscyllium plagiosum
TGGCACGGCCATTCTGGGGGGGGGGGGGGAAGAGGTGTTGTATTGATGGGGGGGCGGGGGAAGACAGAGAGAGAGAGAAAGAAAAATTGCGAGGGAAGAAGCGACCTCTCGCCAGGCGGGTTTTTTTTTAAAAAAAACACACGATTTACAGGAAACACCGACCGCGCACGGCCAGGCTCGGACCGACCGCGGGATGGGGAGAAGGAGAATCGCCGGGAGGAGACGGGGGTTCTGTGCCTGGGGAAGACACCAAGGTTCTCCTTTCCCGAGCACAAGGAGCGGCGGAGCAGAGGCGGGAGGGCGGGAGCCTTCCCCCCCCTAGGCCCGGGCCGACCGCACCGGAGAGACAAAAAAAAATCACCACGTGGCGCTTACAGACGAGCTGTGAGGGGTTGGGGTTGGGGAAAGGGAAGGGATGTGTTGTAGAGGAAGGCCACCTCCACAATAATATTGACGATGTTGTTATTATTAATAGCGATGATAAGACGGCTCTCACTCTTACCAGCTCAGGCCGCTCGCCCCGCACTGACGCAGTTGGAAATAAAATACAACTGCCGCACAAAATGGCGGCCGACCGCCTCGCGACGGCCAATGGGCTGGCGGCGTTGATGTCACTTCCGGGCATTGTGACACATTCCCCGCTCCCCCATCTCATTCGCTACATTCCACGGTGACTCTCTACGAAGAGTTACATTGCAGTAGGGAGCCCTCTCTGTTAAAGGGGTCTTCCCCAGGCACAGAACCCCCCCGTCTCTTGCGCGCGGAGAGAAATGCCTCTGTTTTTGGCAGCGTATCTCAGAGGCATGTTAAATTCTAGTGTATCGTTTGTTTTTATTTCCGCTCTGCGCAGAATTTTAAACAAATCACACGACACCGGGTTATAGTCCAACAGGTATATTTCCCTGATCACCTAATACTGTCCATTTGCCCGGATAAGTTCAGCTTCAACCACATTCAAGAAGCTGAACACCATCCAGGACAAAGCAGCCTCCTTGACTGGCACCACATCCGCAAGCATCCACTCCCTCCACTACTGATGTTCAGTAGGGGCCAGTGTGTACTATCCACAAGACTGCAAGTTCACCAAGGTTCCAACTCTAGCACTGGATAAAAACAAATAACTGCGGATGCTGGAATCTGAAACCAAAAGAGAAAATGCTGGAAAATCTCAGCAGGTCTGGCAGCATCTGTAAGGAGAGAAAAGAGCTGACGTTTCGAGTCTAACTGACCCTTTGTCAAAGCTGAGAGAGTAAGTCAGTGCTGCTGGAGAGAGGTATCAGAGTGCTTACCAAGCCAGTGACTCCCCACATCCTGAGTGTGAATTTAAAATAATAACAAAGAGTGTACTTAGCTAAAAGACAGAGGAAGATACATTGGCACTGCTGCCTCATAATGCCAAATACCTGGGTTCAATTCCAGCCTCGGGTGACTGTCTGTGTGGAATTTACACATTCTCCCCCTGTCGGTGTGGGTTTCCACCCACAGTCCAAAGATGTGCAGTTTAGGTGAATTGGCTATGCTAAATTGCCTGTAGTGTTAGGTGTAGGGGAATGGGTCTGGGTGGGTTGCTCTTTGGAGGGATCAGTGTGGACTTGTTGGGCCGAAGGGCCTGTTTCCACACTGTAAGTAATCTAATCTTAAAAGATGTAAAAAGAATTTTCGTGTTTAAAAAAAACTGCAGTCAGGAACCTGTTCACAGTTACTTTCCAATGTTAGGTTAAATTTTGGGTTTCTGTCCCTACGGTGAAGACATGGTACCGAACCTGAGTTCTATATTATTTGTGATTATGAATTTAATGTGTGGAACTGTGGTTAGAATTTACTTTCTATTTCGTGTTTTGCTTCAACATTGTATATTTGTCTGCAAAAACAATTTTTGTTTCTTAAAGCCCACCATCTATTTTTTAAGATTAGCACTAGTAAAACTTCTAATTTACTTCTTCCTTTAGAAGGTATTTTGGTTTTTTGCCTTTATTTCTGGAGAAGTATTTCATGTTACAACAACTAACTGAATCACAGTTCTTAAATTAAGTGCATTTCAATTTTATTTATAAACTGCTTCAAAAAAGTGTTACTTTATTTCCCAGGTAAGAAAATGCAAAAAAAACAGACCAAGTACAGCTAGTTCAAATCTAAAGTTTCCACCAGTGAATAATTAGTCTACAAAAACAAAGTTCTCTTTTCAGAATATAATATTTGTAGAAAATTACTGCTTAATTAATCTCATGCAGAAACTGGCATAATCATTAGCACAGCTGTTTTTCCTTCTCCAAAAGTAGTACAGTGCTCACTGGCAAAATAGAGAAAGTTTGAAAAGTACTCATGGAAGTAACTGACTTGAAAATAAGAATCAGATTGCATAGAAGCTATTTCCAGAGTTTTAATGTTGATTACATTCAGGTGGAGTCACTGTTGTAATGAAGGAAATAAATCAGCAGTTTGCACACAGCAAGGTCTCACAAATCAATAATGAAATAAATGACCAGATCCGTTCTCTAAGATGTTGCTTGAGAGATCAGCGCAAGTCTGGACATCTCAGCTTTTCTTTGAAAAGCACTTTGGCCTTGTTTACTCTATATGAAATGATAGATTTGATGAATAATATAAGGGTACATCCAATAGTGCAATGTTTCTCCATTGCAGCTCTGAAGTGACAGTTTGGATTCCATGTTCTCGTCTGTGGTGTGGAGACTGAATCCACAACTTCTGACACTCGGCCAAAAGTACTATAGGGTACAATGTTTCAAACTCAACTGTCAAAATACTGGAATTCTTGGAAAACCAGGCATTTGTAAAATGTGCCACACAACAATTTTAGTTGAGAAAAAACATTGAAAAACCTTTCATGGACAATTGAGCCAGACACAGTGCTGGACTAGTTTTCTATTTTGCCACTTGCATGTTGATCTGCTTCAATATTCTGTGCAATCCCCAATGTCACATGAATCAGTGTGACCCAGCCACGCACCCCAAACTTCGAAGGCCCAAAGGTTAATGGTTTTGAGACACTATCTGTAATACTGAGTTAAGGCTGACAAATAGAAAGATGAAAATACAATCAAATCAAATTCTAATAAAATTCTTTTAAAACAAACTCAATGTCGCCATGCAATTGCACATAAGCAGCAAAAACAAACAGTTAATTCAAAGCTTTTCATTGAAGAGATACCAATGAAATAGTCCAAGAAAATCAAATGTTGTAATAACATTTATTGGTTTAAAAAGTATAATGTATCAGTTATAATTAACAGAATATGAAGAGAGTCTAAGTTATGCCACAGCTTTTCAGAAACAATCTGATATCAATTTACTCAATCTATCCGTTATATATTCAATACCAAAGCAGCATAGAACTTTAAACCAGTTCTAATATAAGCAAATTATTTTCCATTAGTGACTTTAATGTATTAAAGAAATATTTGTCTTTTACAGTTCAACAAAAACTTACATGAACAAAGAAGCATCCACAAACAATCTCAAGCAAAAGATAGCTAATATCATTTTCTGAAGAAAACAGCTTTTTACAATCATTGTCTAATCAGCACTTTCAACAGAACGTGATCTGGATCTTGATTGGTTTGTCAATCCAGAAGATTTTGATCTTGAATGAGCCTGGTTATTCATCACTGGTTGATCTTTTCTAACAGGTGATCTGCTTGCAGAATGGGATTTACCACGACTCCTGCTTCTGGATCTACTTTCTGATTTTGACTGCTTAGATGATGGTGACCGACTGCGAGATCTTGAGGAACTTCTATTGTGAGATCTGCTTCTGGTCCTAGAAATCAGTTAGATAATCAAATTTTCATTTTCAATTATCTAGTCACAAGCAGTTAGTTATATTCATTAATATCGGGAAAAAAAGCACCCAGGCACCTTATTTCTTGTAAAATACTGGTAAAGTATATACAATGTAGAGTGCCGTATATGGCACCAGCAACCTGGATAATCTGTGCCAAGGCATTTAAAAAAAAAAGAGATATTTCTCCTGGTAATAATTTCCCTGACCCCCATACAGACATTGGTATTGAGAGCAGTTGTTGGCCATCTCCACAGTTAATCAGAATTCCAACAGATTTTAGCTGATCACAGCAATGGGGAAAGGGGGAAAACGTTCCACTAATTAATATTCAGTAACTTCACCAAAAGGAATATGCAATATCATGCAAGTTCTGGATTACAGTGAGTTGATTTATCCCCCATCCCTGTGGTTAAGCAACAACTTTTATTGCACCTTTAACACATTAAAAAAAATCAAAGGTATTTGAGACAAAATAAAATGAACGACTGCACATAAAACAATATTAAGGCAGATGATCAAAAGCTCAGCCAACAGGTAGGTTTTAAGGAGTTTCTTAAAGAAAGGTAGAAATGTTTAGAAAGGGAATTTCAGAGACAGAACTCCGGCTGCTGAAGCTAAGTCACAGTAATGTTTGCAGGTCATGTGGAAATAGTAAGGAATAATTTTTGTAAATTTAAATGGCATAGATTAAGAGTAATAATCACCTGCGTTTCCGATCTTCAATTAATCTTATTTTTCGACCATTTATCTCTTTACCTTCCAGCTTGTTGAGAGCATTTCTCATGTCACTAGATGTGGCAAACTCAACCACCCTAAAACAAGCAAATGACATTTTGAGAAATGTGCATCTTGTAATGCTGATAATCACATTATATTTTGCCTCCTTCCCAATATTACCACAACAGAAAGTTCCTGGTTCAATCAATCACCATTCAGGACTGAATATGCACTCACCCTTGTTTACGTAGGAAATTTATAAGAGTTCCACTCCTAATGGCTAAAGTGAATACTTGCTGTAACATAAGCCTATTTGGATTCTGGCTCAGCATGAGTCAGGCTGGGTTGTCGTGCCTTCTACACATTCAGGAAATACCAATAGTCACTGTTAACAAATAAAGCATGGCCACTGAGGCAATACAGTGGAGGAACCTGGTGTTCGTGTTATAATTTCAAGAACATGGATTACTCATTTAAGAAAAACTGAAGTGTAATTTTAAGTAAATGTTACTTAATGTAAAGCCAATCAACATATGGATATTTCCTCCTGACTTCACAATTCCATCCATACTGTAACAGGAATTATTAATCTGCCTCTGACCCCCAGTGAACAGTGGCATGCAAAAATATTCAGCACATCAGAAAACACTGTATTCCATCTGCAATAAGAGGGATCCCACTGAGCATAATATCTACTGAGGAAGCTTGCTGAGGTTTGTTTTTATAGTGGCTGTCTTGGAATAGCTCAAGACCTATATCAGAAGTCATGGGGTCACACAGCATCGTCAGAAAGCAAAGGGCTGGATTCAAAACTCATGGCATGTGTTGAACAGATTGTGGCTTCATTTGAAATTGTAGGGCTTTGTGAAACTCAGATTTGATTGATTTTAAAAAAAAACATTCATCGTAATGCTTCAACAAACTGGGAACCTGGCAAATCTTGGATTTTACCCGAAATGGATACTCTGGTTCCAAAATCCATATAAAAGCAAATGAAGCTCTCAAAATGGGAGGGTGGCAAGGTTGCTGCTTATCTTACCTAATGTGATCAACAAAACTGTTTTTGGAAGACAATGAGCAAAGGACAATTTAATCATTATTGCCTTCCTGAGAGTTTTCAGTGCAGGTAAGGTTTGTAGAACTTTACATATCCAACTGGAACGTATGGTGCAGAGCTCCTCAGCATGCAAAAATTAAGGCTTTTCTTGACCATGTGTGAAATCCATGACCCCACAAAAGGGAATTGCAAGACTATATATGGGCAAGTGGTTTGGATATCTGCCCTGTGTAGATTCTTCCACAATACTGAAGGCATTATTTAGACAACAAATTAGGAAATTCTATTCTGGAAGTCACTAGCATATGCTCCTATCTCTTATCCAACAAAAGATATGTTTGTATTGAAGGCGGTCCAGAGATGGTTTACTAGGCTGATACGGACTATGGAGGGACTGCCTTATGAAGCGAGGTCGAGTAGGTTGGGCCTATACTCATTGATTCTCATTCTTCTAAATACCAATGTTATTGAAACAAACAAGATTCTTTGCGGACTTGCACAGCAGATACGAGGGCCCCCCCACCCCACCGGCTTTCTGTGGGAGTACCTCGGACCAGAGGGCATAATCTCAATAAGAGTTTGCACATTCAAAACACAGATGAGGAGGTATTTCTTCTCTCAGAGGGTAGTGAATCTTGGAATTCTTTCCCACAGAGGGCTGTTGAGATGCTGGCTCATTAAGTATTTGTATCATCCATAGTCACAGGTGAGGTGCCAGAAGACTGGAGGTTGGCAAACGTGGTGCCACTGTTTAAGAAGGGCGGTAAGGCCAAGCCAGGGAACTATAGACCGGTGAGCCTGACGTCGGTGGTGGGCAAGTTGTTGGAGGGAATCCTGAGGGACAGGATGTACATGTATTTGGAAAGGCAAGGACTGATTAGGGATAGTCAACATGGCTTTGTGCGTGGAAAATCATGTCTCACAAACTTGATTGA
>NC_057719.1:74635201-74655691 GCF_004010195.1 Chiloscyllium plagiosum
ATTCTGGTCTCCTTCCTATCGGAAAGATGTTGTGAAACTTGAAAGGGTTCAGAAAAGATTTACAAGGATGTTGCCAGGGTTGGAGGATTTGAGCTATAGGGAGAGGCTGAACAGGCTGGGGCTGTTTTCCCTGGAGCGTCAGAGGTTGTGGGGTGACCTTATAGAGGTTTACAAAATTATGAGGGGCATGGATAAGGTAAATATACAAAGTCTTTTTCCTGGTGTCGGGGAGTCCAGAACTAGAGGGCATAGGTTTAGGGTGAGAGGGGAAAGATATAAAAGAGACCTAAGGGGCAACTTTTTCACGCAGAGGGTGGTACGTGTATGGAATGAGCTGCCAGAGGAAGTGGTGGAGGCTAGTACAATTGCAACATTTAAGAGCCATTTTGATGGGTATATGAATAGGAAGGGTTTGGGGGGGGTTTGGGCCGGGTGCTGGCAGGTGGGACTAGATTGGGTTGGGATATCTGGTTGGCATGGACGGGTTGGACCAAAGGGTCTGTTTCCATGCTGTACATCTCTATGACTCTAAATATAGCCTAGTCTGAGACTGATGGATTTTTAAATTAGTAAAATAATCAAAGTTTATAGGAAAAAGAGAGTGGAGATGAAGAATATCAGGTCAGCCATGATCTCATTAGATAGCTGAATGGCCTACTTCTGTTCCTACATTTTACGAGATAATCAATATGCAATTTTCTGCAGTTACCATGGTTGGCTTGTACAGAAGTTAGGTTTCTGAAGTTCCATGGGAAATTTTGTGTGTGTACATTCTATATTCAGGAGGATGGTGACAATGCAATCTTACATTTTAGATGAGTAATGCTTACTATACTATTGACCAGGTTCTCCTGGTAACTATTGTCACCTGTAAATTTACACTTTTCAGTTAAGTGATGACCAACTAGTAACTTTCCTCCTTGGAAGTGGGAGGCAATCACAATGAAGTGGTTTTAAAATGATGTGATGTCTGAAGTCAGCACAGTGTAGTTTGTTTAATAATAGTGTCTGAATCCAATGCAAGTACAGGACTCCTGGGTACTAGAGATGTCCAACTAACCAGTCTGGCTTACTACTGGAGCCAGGAGGGACAATCCTATCACCGGAGGCTGAACCTTTCCAAATTTGCTTCAAATAACCCTGCAATTCTGTCTTAATAATTTGGCTGGTCCAAATTATAAATTTACAAAGTCTTTGCACTCCTGAATTGCAGAAATATTCCAAGACATACCCGAGCAGTCCAAAACCGTAGCTTTACCTTTTTGGATCTAAGCTCTTTGGATTTGGATAAATTGGCATGTCTCCTTGGGCTGGGATTCCAAGGTGACCAAAAAAATCTAAATGGCTTCCATTAGTATACTTTAAACAGATGCAACTAAGAATATCACATACAACTAAAAACAATTCAAGTGTTCTTTTATATTATGAATAATTACTTTTTCATTGGTTGCTTGTTGTTCCACCAGTTTAATCCAATGGATGATAATTCATGCTATCTTGCCAAACTACCTTATGCTTTAATTAATGCAATGCTATGGAATTCCTGATTATTCAATTAAATTTTACTGATCCCAGAAGGGACTGAGACTGGCAGACACTTCAAATTAATTTATCCAGATGCGTTATGAGACACCTCTGGAGAAGATGGGACTTGAACCCAGGACTTTAGAAGGGATTTGTACAATTAGAATTGGAACACATTCTTTTAATTATACAGCAATAAAGGAAAAGACGCATATCTATTGTGACTTTGGACAAGTCAGAGTCTATTAAACGAAGCAATACAAATGTACAGAACTAAAATGCACTACCAAAGTTATGAATGATATGTATGTTCAATATTTTTAAAAAAACTTTCATCTTTTCCCTCAAAGCTATCTATTCACCCAAATAGACATTCTCTATATACCAGCAGGCAATTCAGTCAGATACTCCAGACAACCGTATTTCGGCCAACAATTATTGTCCATTCCTAATCAACTTTAGATGATGCTGCTGAGCAGTCCACTATGCTGTTAGGAAGGTGGTTAGAGGGTTCTGACCCAGCGATAGTGAAAAAATTGCACTATCCTTCCATGTCAGAATGGTGTGTGTCTTGGAAAAGAATTTGCTCTTGGTATTCCAAGACATCTGCTACCTTGTCTTTTTAAGTGGTACAGGTCAAGGGTTTGAACGCTGATGTCAAAGGAGCCATGGTAATCTGCTGCAGTGCATCTTGCAGATGGCACACTTAACTATTATTTTGTGTCAGATAGTGAATGTTGAAGGTGTTACATAGAATTCCAATCAAGCAGGCTGGTTTTGTTTTTTTGAGTGTTGTTGAAGCTGTACTCATCCAGGCAAATGGAGGTAGTTCCATCACACTCTTAACTTGTTCCTTGTAGTTGGTTGATAGGCTTTTGAAATTAGGTAGTGATTTATTTGCCACAAAATACTTAGCCTCTGACCTGCTTTAGTAGCCACAGTATTTATACGGCTGATTCAGTTCAGTTTCTAGTCCAAACTAATCCATAGGATACTAACAAGGGATTCAGCGATAGCAATACCATTGAATGTCAAGGTGAAATGGTTAGATTGTTTCTTGTTGGAGACGGTTATTGCTTGGCACTTTTGTGACACTAATATTATCATTCGATTAAATGCTACATTCACATTGCGTTCAGTGAAGTCTGCATCTTTTCATTTTCCTGTAGTTTTGATTGTGGACTGAAATGGGAAAAAGGACTCATTTTAAAAGCCAAGAATTGTTAAAAGATTGCTGCACTTTTTAAAAAAATAAGTTACCAGACACTCATTGTAAGCGCTGTTTACACATCTGTTTGTGCAAACAGTGGGGGCGAAATCTCGTTGCAGATGAGTTGGAGCCAAGGGATTTGTACAAATCGAGATTCAGTCAGCAACAGTTATTGACGATAAGGCCTTTCTACCGGTCAGCAACTATGTGATTGGCTCTGGGTTATCTGGACATCTTGTGGATGTGAATGTTGATGGGTGAAACCATCAGACCTCTAGAGGGAAGGAGCTATTTTTCTACTACAGTAAAAAGAATCTCAAGCTTGAAGTTAGCCAGTTTATTTCCTTTCATTAATTGCTGTAATCTGTGACTTTTAACAATCAGAAACCTTCATAAACCTTGAAGCAGTTACTCTATGCCTCCTGCAAACAAGTGGAAGATCAAGGAGCAATACCCTGACATGCCAAATAGATCAGTGAACAGGGATAATTGAACTGCTTTTCCCATCTTTCTCTCTGCCCATAATACCCATGTTTTCCTTTGTGTGTGTGTGTGTGTGTGTGTGTGTGTGTGTGTGTGTGTATGTATACATATGTGTGTGTGCATGCATCTTTAAGCTGATTTATAAGCCAGTTATAGTTTTAACTAATACAGTTATATGATATGATGCATAATTACCTGTAGCTAGAAGCTATTTCGTTGTAATAAATGGCATTTTTTGCTTACTAAAGCAACTTGGTCCATCCTTTCTGTCAAGCTGGGTCTAATTTTTGTGAAAACTCCAGGAACAGCGGGGGCCTGATGTCTACTGCACTACCCAAATGATGTCTAACTATTCTTACACTCCAATCTCTTGCCCACACCCCCAAAACAACACTTTTTGTGAAGAAATCTGTGTAAAGAAATATTGTCACAAGAGTTATAAAGTTAAAAGAGTTACTTTTCACTGAAAGCTTGTAGTTTAGAAGTACATCTTTTATAAAAGAGAGAGGTCAAAGCAGTTCACAATAGTTCAGCCACACATCCTAGACAAGTTAGGACTTTGTTCTTTTTACGAAAACAAAGATTCACTGATTTAAAAAAACACAAGCCTCGTAACTAACATTTTTGTTTTACACTGTCTAAAAATATGATATAACGTAAGGTTTGACAACTGAACTACATTTAGAATCAAAATTTTCCAATTCAGTCATATTCTAATCTTATAACATTAAGGAAAATTTTAACCAACCATGACATCATCAGCAAGATTCGCCTTCTGGTGATCTGAGGGGCCCTCTGACTTACATGGAATTTGACATGAAAACTTCCTTAGAATTGAAGAGGATTGTCTTTCACATGAATTATGAGTAATCAAAAGCAAATCTGGAGCATAAAAAGGAGGGATCTCATTACAGTTAAGAGATCACCCTCATCCAAAAGAAATTAATTACACAGGCTGAAAATCTACGATAAACATTCAGCAGCAAACCAAATAAAGGAAATTCACTTAAAGAACTTAGGGGCTTGTCAATCACTCAAGGTTACCATTACTTTAATATTTGATAGATAACCCATTTAAAATATTTTTAACTGAATAATTAAAGTTTAAAACTAGATTTATGAGAAATAAAGCTATATCACCTTCCTTTTTCCTAAAATCTAATGTTGCAATTTACTGTTTTCACTTAGACTTCGAGTATCATGCCATTTTCAGTTCGTTAATAAACTTTTTATATCATTTAGATTTGTTTTATCTCTCAGTCCCCTTTTTCATTAACATGAGAACCTGAATCCACACTCCTTTATTTTTGTGTGTTGGAGAAGAGATGAAGGAATTATTATGCAGGATCTTATAAAATTCATGAAAATTAAGATCTGCTTTTAACTTATTAAAAAGACTAGAGGGCATTGTTAATCTGGGCTAGCCCTTTATCTTTAGGAAGAGATTGATCAATCATTTAGTCCTAGTTAAGTATCTTTAGGTTCAAACTTTCTCAATATCAAGTTGAGGAAGTTAACAACTAATCGAGGATTGTCAAACTATAACACATCACATCTTATTTACTTGCTGTTAGCGAGGTGGCTCAGATTTTGCCTTCTCATAGAACTTCTAAGTTTCCTCAACAGTCAAAATGATGGTGGTTGATTAAACAGTCTTGTTTGAACACTAACTCGTCAAAAACAAAATACCAACTAAACTACCGTATTTAGCTAATAAGTTGAGGAAAGAAAACTCATACTATCCCTCAAGTCGAACCAACTGCTATCGTAGGGTTACTTCTCGAATGCTATGCTCAGCATGGATTTCACAAACATTGAAATGATCTGCACATTGCAGGCAGCTCAGTCAAGAGCTACAGGACTTATTCGTGAATTTTGAAAGCTTGGACTTGAGGAAATTTATCTTGGGAATTTATGGAGGAGGAGGATAAAGAGATATTTGTAAATAATCATGCTATAATAACAGTTAAGATTGTGATAAAAACTTACAACTTTCCATTTAAAAGCGTCCAATGAAGGGCTCTTGAGAATTACTTCAGTCACCTATTGTTCACAATATCTTTTAAAAGCATTCCAAATTAGACTTGGGAACCAATCTAGTTTTGTTAACAATGCTCGGGAGACTGAGCAGTGCTTACCAGAACTAGGTCCAGAAATTACATAATATCAGTAATTTTGGAGTCCCAAAAAATCCACATGTGCTGACTGGTGAAAACATGGACTTCTTCATTCACAGCATTCTCTGAATAAACTACAAAATAAAACCAAATCGCAATCATCTTGATATTTACTTTGACAAAAGAACGCTAGAGCAGTCATCATTGAGCACCATTATTTCATTAAGAATTGTTGTAATTACATAGCTTGTACAAAAAGTAAATGTTAAAAAGTTTACAAATCACAAAACAACCTCTTCTAGTTGACATACTTCGATACAAATACATTGCTTATTCTTGGATGGGTCAACATTTACGGTACACTGAGGCACTCATGTTATGACAATATGATGGCCGGCTTGTACAATGTAAAGAAAACTATTCCATGTTTTATGAACATATATTGACATTGGTAAATTATACATATTAGCCAAATTTTTAAAACAACTTAAAGCAATTGCAAAGTATTATTATTTTGGTATTCAAGGATTTATGCTCTTCAATTCACTATAACACATCCAATTCATGTCTTATGCCACATATACAACAGTTAGCTAATACTACTACAAGTTGATAAATGTTCTCAGTTGAATTTTCTTTGCATCTCATTCGAAAATGTAACAGTTCCATTTATACTGCAATTAGTTCTATGCAACCCAGAGTACATTAGAGCATAGGAGGCAACCTTTCAGCCCATCCCATCTCCATTGGTTCTTTGCTAGACCAATACAAAGCCAATCCTACTGCATGAATTTCTCTCTGTAGCTCTTTATTTTGCTCAAATGATAGATTAATGATAATTAATCTATCAATAATCTCAAACTGATCCATATTCTGTTCTAGAGCATTCCATATTTCAAGTAGCAAAGATTCTCTTCAACCTTCTTCACTCTCACCATTTTAAATTGATGGCCTTTTGTTATTGACCAAATGAAAAAGTATTTCCCTTTTCACATTATCAAATTCTTCAGTCAGCCTCTGGATGAAGGCGTTACCTAGTATTGTGACGAAACGTTTGAAAATCCAGAACCTCAACCTGAGTACAAATCTTCTCAAAACTCGCTAACCTGGGTTCAATTCCAAACTCGGGTGACTGTGTGGAGTTTGCATGTTCTCCCACGTCTGTGTTGGTTTCCTCTGGATGGTCGGGTTTCCTCCCACGTCCATAGATGTGCACGTTAGGTGGGTTGGCCATGCTAAATTGCCCATAGTGTCCAGAGATGTGTAGGTTAGGTGGATTAGCCAAGGGAATGTGGGGTTATGGGGCTAGGGTAGGGTCTTCATGGAATTGTCTTTGGAGGGATGGTACGGATTCGATTGGCCAAATGGCCTGCTTCTTCACTGTAGGGATTCTATGAATTTATTCTTTCTGCTTCCTTTGGCTTCACTGTACTTTCTAAAACTAAGTTTTAATGACACTAATACTTTCAGGAAATCCTAGCTCTTTGAATTTTTGCTCTCAGTTCATGCAGACCCTCTCTCCTTTAAATGTTCACTCCATTCCTTGTTTCTCATTAAAAATTAACAACTCACATTTATCCATGTTAAACTGCATCTATCACTTGTCTCAGCATTACATTGCATAGCCTTCTCACTGTTCGTTAGCTTCTTAGTTTATTGGGGCCAACAAACTTTAAATTGTGATAGCCAGTGACATCTAAATATGATTTCATATTTAAATCATGTATACATAGTGGGAAAGTGAATCCAAAACTGTTTTGTGGAATACATCAATCCCAACCAATTCTCCAATTTCAACAACCATTTTTTAACTCACTGTTCATAGTCTGGCAATCAAATTTTAATCCTATTGAATTTCTACTGTGCTATAGGTTCTTCATATTATTTAGAAAGTTGGATTGCAAAGTGGACAGAATAATGTATAAGTTTAAATTTGATCTGTATTTATTTATTGTGGGTTAAAGAAGGTTTTAACTTTGCTTGAGTTTTGAGATGTGTTAGTTTGTTTGGAAAATTGTTTGCATGCATTTAAATGAGGCTTGAAAACAGCCTTTAAGTTTTGTGGTACAGGAGAGAAATAAAATTGGGCTGTTGCATTGCAAAATGCATCTAGAGAACTTTCAACATTGCATAGTTATAATCTTACTTCACTAGTGGGCAATTATTGGGAAAAATTCTAAACGACAGTATATACTATGTTTTAAAAAGACACAGATTCATCATGTCAGCATTGAATTGCAAGAAGGTTGTGTTTGACTAAATTAATTATCATTTTCACAAGGTAACGAGGAAGGTTGATGACAGTAACGTGCTTGGTGAAATCTATGTGGATTTTAGAAGGCTTTTAGCAAGATCCCTTTGGACAAACTGGTCAGAAAAGTAAAAGACCGATTGGATCCAGAAGTAGCTTAGTGGCAGAAATCAGACCTTTGATAAACAGGTGCATTTATGATCAAAAGGCTGTTTCCAGAAAGATTTTGCAATGCTCAGTTCTCAGTAACAATTAGTTAGATTACTTAGAGTGTGGAAACAGGCCCTTCAGCCCAACAAGTCCACACCGACCCGCCGAAGCGCAACCCACCCAGACCCATTCCCCTACATTTACCCCTTCACCTAACACTACAGGCAATTTAGCATGGCCAATTCACCTAACCTGCACATTTTTGGATATTGGGAGGAAACCGGAGCACCCAGACACAGGGAGAATGTGCAAACTCCACACAGAGTCACACTGAGGCAGGAATTGAACCCGGGTCTCTGGCGCTGTGAGGCAGCAGTGCTAACCACTGTGCCACCGTGTCGCCCACAATGATTCCTGAAGGTATAAGACAGGTATAATAGATTTTTAAGAAGGTTTTCCTGTATTAGCCAAGGCATATAACCTGAGTACAGATAGGTTGTGCCAGATCCATATGAAACACTTATTATGTCACACCTAGCGTACTACGTAGGGTTTGGATATTGCATCACATTTTCAGGAGAGGGAGGATAGATTTAAAATAACTGGCAGGTTTAAAAGGGTTGAATTTTATTTTCCCACAGAGCGTAGGGGTTTGCAATTCACAGCCATAACTTTATGTTTTGTGTTATCTGGTCTCTGCCATCTCCTTTCTCAGAACACAGCTTAAGTTGTTAACTACGTGGTACTGCTGACTATCATAGTCAAGTTCTGCTAATCTTTCCAGAAGCAACGCTTCTCTAACAATTGATAAGTAGTTTCTTCCAGTACATTTTTATTTGAA
Organism: Chiloscyllium plagiosum; assembly: GCF_004010195.1. Taxonomy (NCBI): domain Eukaryota; kingdom Metazoa; phylum Chordata; class Chondrichthyes; order Orectolobiformes; family Hemiscylliidae; genus Chiloscyllium; species Chiloscyllium plagiosum. The sequence continues at coordinate 74,643,778 of NC_057719.1, forward strand.
TTGGACCTGCTTTATTTAAAAACAAGCATATTATTTATTTAATGCTGCAGTCATATCTTCCCCCTTAAAAATTAGATTCCTTTTCATTCTTCAACAGCACAATCTCTAATTTGTGTTATTCTCTAAATGCTTACAAATCCGTATTGTTTCTTTTTAGGTTATTGTTCAGCTTTTAATATTCTCCTTCAGGTGTGATAAATCTCCCTCTTCACCTTGCAAATGCATATTCTGTATTCTTAAATGGTTTTCTTAGCATTTTTGTCTGAATATGATCACATGCCTCCCTATTAAATTGATTTAATTTTATTAATCTAGGATGGAGTAATGACTACATTCTTAAAAAGAATCCTTCACATGCACTTCTTTTACTCTACTTTAAATCACCCAATACTGTCATCCTATTGCTTGTGCATATTTCACAACTGGAATAGAAATGACAGTGAAAGTTCGAAAGTAAGCCAGCAACTTAATTATAATTCATCATTAACTTTATAGTTAGTGAGGCACAAAATAAATCCACCCTCCCATTCTTTTACATGGGACATGTTATTATACTTTTATGTTCCATTGATTTTTAATGTTTGAAACTAAGCAAAATTAAAGAAATATCCCAAGATTCCTATAATAGACGTCTCTTTAATATCTATCAACAAAATACATCCTTCATTCACCCACAGTTCTCCTCTATTCCAAAAGCCATCTAAATTAGATGGCCTTAGCATTTGAGACTTTAGAGGGACCACCATTTAAAGTAGGTAGATAGGTCAACTTGTAGCCAAGATAAGATCGTACAAAATTTGGATCAGTGATTTAATCTTCTGAAAATAACAACAATGGATTTGAGGCCAACTACATAAATTGAGTTCTTTTAAAAAACGAAGTATTTAAAAGAAACAATTACATTTTGCAGATAATCGTTTCTGGGCGTCATCTACTGCAAGGTCCAACTTTGTCATGATACTCCTTTACAAAATATCATGGAAAAAGTGTTCTGAAATCATTTTTACCTGATTATAAATATGTTCCGAAGATCATCTTTATGCTTCTGCAGTAGGTCAGATAAACGCTTCAAAGATTTGCACTCAGAAATACTGCACATATCAGTGAATTTCAATATGTGAAATTAATACTCATGTTCCGGCTTAGTGAATTCACAGCTCACATTTCACATTGCTTTGAGATGATCAATTTGGGATTTCAAGTAAATATCTTTGCATTAAAGACTGGATTGAAAAATATGAACAAATTGTAGTGCAGTAATCATAAATGATCACAAAATATCAAATCTTACATCAACAGAACTTCTGAACTAGCTAGACACTTTGAAAAGTTCTGGTTAAACTATTTTGAAGATTTGTTATGATACTGATGGATGAATATTAATCAAATAGATTTTTAGCACACGATCAGGCTATTTAGTCAGCAGGCCTATGCCAATGTTTATCCTCCAGGAGACTCCACAAACCTCACTTCATCTCAGTCTATCAAACTATCCTTCCAATTCTTTTCATAGTTGATTCTTACCAAATGTTCCCTTAAAATCCTGTTTCATTCTTTAAGAAACTTGTGAAAGGATAATAATGGATCTATTGTGCCAGTGTTAAAAAAAAAGTCAAATTTAATTAACAAAAAAAAATTCAACTTACCCTTCATTTTTGTTTCTGTGTGCATCTACAAATGTAACTTCTCCAGCCTGCCTCATTAAGTCCTTCAAATCCTATTCACAATAAGAACAATATATTTTAGTTTACTGGGATACATGTTGATACTTACAGATTGCACTTCAAAGCATACTGAACCAAGCATTTTAAAGTTTCCAGTGACAGAACTAGACATTTCATCATGGGTGAACATCTGTTCGTTTTGTTTCAAGGTGTCTGGTAACTTAAGAAAACATTGGCATCACTTTTATAATTTCCATTTGAATGACTGGATAGCATGCATAAACATCTTCCCTTGCTGGAGGTATGGCGACCCTCAGGTTAACACCTATACCAATCATTTTTTGCTAATGATTTAATTCATTACTGTACTTTCTTTCTATTAGTCCTTGGCAAATCACTTTACAAAGCTTAGATGCCACCCAATCAGCAGTATTGCCTTACCAGAGAATCATTCAAAACTTTGCTGATTATCTTTGGCATTTTGGAGAGGTCATTTGTTCATGTTTTTGGATCCACATTTGTTCATGAAAAGGCAAAGCACTACAAAATTCCGAGCCAGCATTAGTTTTCCTTTACTATACAAATCCTCCAAACAACACACTACCAAAGTCTTATTAGTTCAATTAGAAGCAAAAGCACTCGAGATAAGGGTAGAACACCTGGTTGACAGGAAACATGCAAAAAAGGTTAACCAAGGCTGTTGTCAATGATGTCCCAGCTTCTCAGGCATCCATTTAAATTTTAACATGAAATATATTATGGGTGTCAACCTACTGACAAATTAGCCCAGCAAGAGCTTCCATAGGTCTCTCAATTATATGCAAACAAATGAAGGAAACCAAAATATAAAATAAAAAGCCTAAACTGATCAAAATAATTTAAAACTAAAGAACTGTGGATGCTAGAAATCAGAAATTGTTGGAAAAACGTAGGACGGTCTGGCAGCATCTGTGGAGAGAAAGCAAAGTTAAATGTTTCGGTCCAAGTTGCCCTTCTTCACAACAGTTCAGAATGTTCTGAAGAAGGGTCACTGGATCTGAAAGATTAGCCCTGCTTTCTCTCCACAGGTGCTGCTAGACCTGCTGAGTTTTTCTAGCAATTTCTGACTTGGTACCAAAATACTTTTTTTGGTTAACCAAATAACAGCCAGTTAAAAACAGAGTTCAGACACATTTGGGAAGAGTTGGATAAATATATCCATTTTGTTCCATTAGATTAGATTAGATTAGATTACAGTGTGGAAACAGGCCCTTCTGCCCAACAAGTCCACACCGACCCACCGAAGCGAAACCCACCCATGCCCCTACATTTACCCCTTACCTAACACTACGGGCAATTTAGCATGGCCAATTTACCTGACCTGCACATCTTTGGATGGTGGGAGGAAACCGGAGCACCCGGAGGAAACCCACGCAGACACGGGGAGAACGTGCAAACTCCGCACAGTCAGTCGCCTGAGGCGGGAATTGAACCCGGGTCTCTGGCGCTGTGAGGCAGCAGTGCTAACCACTGTGCCACCGTGCCGTTCCAATGAAATGTCAACTCTGTTCTCCTCCAAATGCTGCCTGACCCTGCTCAGTATTTGCAATCTTTGATATTTTTACAATAAATGGCTAAGCAATTCCTCCGAAGTTGTAGAGTCAGACTTAAATTGAGTCCAGGTATAAATGAAGTAGCAACAATTTGAAAAACACTCTCTGTACTTAGCACCTTTAGTACAATAAGGTGTTCCAAGGTGCTTCAGAGGAACATGATAAAATAAATTAACACCAAGCATGAGTTGGTGGCAGGACACATATCTAAAGGCTGGTCAAAAAAGAGGGTTTCAAGGAGTATCACAGAAGAGGATATGGAGGCAGAGGGATTTATACAATTCGAGAACTTAAGGTTAGGGCAACTGAATCTACACCCACTAATTGTAGAATGATTAAAATCTGGAATGCTTAAGATGCCAGAACTAGAAGAGCACAGTATCTTGGATAGTTGTGGTGCTGGAGAAGATTACAGATGTGAAAAAGTATGAAGTTTTGGAGCTGTTTCAAACTAAGTATGAAAATTTTAAATCAAGATGTTACTTGAGCAGGAACCAAATGTCGCAAGTACACAAATGATATGTAATGGGACATGGTGCAAGGCAGGATGTTGGCAGCAGTTTGAATTACCTCAAGCTTAAGGAGAGTCGAATGTAGGAGACTAACCAGGACAGCATTAGAGTAAATAAGAGTAGGAGTGACAAAGGCACAAATGAGGGTTACACTAGGGGTGGCATAGTGGCTCATTGGTTAGCACTGCAGCGCCAGGGACCCTGGTTCGATTCCAGCCTCAGGTGAGTGTCTGTGTGGAATTTGCACATTCTCCCAGTGTCCATATAGGTTTCTTTCGTATGCTCCGGTTTCCTCCCACAGTCCAGAGATGTGCAGGTTAGGTGGATTGGCGATTCTAAATTGTCCATGATATACAAGGATGTGTAGGATAGATGGATTACCATGGGAAATGCAGGGTTACAGGGATATGGTAGAGAAGTGGGTCTGGGTGGGATGCTCTTCAGAGGGTCAGTATGGACTTAAAGGGATGAATAGCCTGCTTCCAGACTGTAGGGATTCTTTGAGAAGGTCAATGGCAGGAGCAAAGTCGAGTGATGGTTTGGAGTTGAAAGTAGGTGGACTTAATGATTGTTCCATTATATCTACACAAAGAAAATGCCAGATACCTCACTCTGGATGTCAAATTATGATAAATATTTCAATTTTGAATAACTGGGTTTACAAACATGAAAGCTTCAAATAAGAAGCTGATTCATTGCTTTTTTTAAGCAAGTGCTGAAAGTTAGAACAGAGGGAGGGAGGGAGGGAGAGAGAAAGAAAGCACTTCTCACCTAATATATTATTATTCAAATGCAGTCACTTATTGGTATCTGGATAAATGCAGCCACCAATGTGCTACGTCACACAAACAGCAAATTATTTTAAGAGCCAGGTAGTTTTGTTGATTGAGGAACCAATATTAGTCAACATACTGGAAGGGCTCTTTAAATAAAAAGACTGTTCAATATCTTCTTGAATAGACAGAGCCTTATTTTTGTAGCTTATCTATGTGCTGCCCTAACATTACAACTTTCTCATTCATACACTTGAGGCTGAGTGAGATGATGTTCCTAAATCCTGGAGTAGGGCTTGAAGACAGCATCTTCTGACTCAGCAGTGAAAGTAATATCTGATATTCCGAGCTGGCAATAGGTGAAACATAACCTATTGTTATTTTGTTCAGAGTTCCCAAACAACATTTATCATTGTTGACATGAATTATTAAAGTCAAATAAGAAACATGACCAACAGAAACCACTGCAGTATTTACAAAAGCTATATAGATGATATCTCAAAGACCTATTAAGTTTCTACTTAAGATTATTCGAAAAGAGATTTCAAGATTAATGCAGATTATCTATAAAAACAAACACTTGCCACTAAATAAAAAGCCTGTTCTATTGCACCAAAGCAAGTGATTCCGATTATGATGGAATTCAGGAACAAAGTACCTCAGTGAAACTTCAGGAGATATCAATATGGGTGACGGTCACATGATCTAACTAGTAATGTAAAATGCTCAAGAAAAACTTTGACCATGGTAAAAGCATTTCTTCATATAATATCAAACAAAACTGTTCTATGATAATCCAAAATAAATAAGCAGCTATTTTATAAAACTGACCATCTACATTCAGCACACATTCACAACACTACCGCTCATTGAAACCAGCAACATATAGAAAAGTACTTTTCTATCTGTTGTTACAGAACAATTCACTCGTTAAGAGCATATTTTGCTTTCTTTCAATGCACAATGTGTAGTACATATACTTTAAATTGGAACAAGCCAATTAATTTATTCAATTCAGTGGATGAATTTTAATAGCACTCTATTTAGCCACTTGATAACATGCTAGTGAGACTATACCACATATTTAATTAAGATTCTGAGTGTAACTAAGCAATGTCAAATTCACACTATGCTCTTCTAACTACAAATTAAATTTACAACAGGGCTCAACAGTAATTTTTGCTGACTCACCACATTGCTCTGCAGAAAAGTATCTTTTTACCATTGCTTGGCAATCTTAGGTGGAGTACACCTGGTCCAACATCCAGAAAGAACATGAGACTGTTTGCTGCATTCAGCATTTTGTATCTGCATTTACCCTGGTGGCGACCAGCTACTAAACAATATTTCTAGCAAAAACTTAGGAAGAGATCGTGAATTCACTACAATAATAATGTCTTTGAATTTATATCACATCTCACATTTAGTGTTTAAGCTTGTTTTGTGCAACCTTCACAGTTAAAGATGCATATTCAAGGTAATACAAGATTAAATTTAGGTAAGTGAAATACCAAATCATGAAAAAGTTCATGTTGGATCCCTGTTGTATATTAAATATACACAGTTACAAATGTTAACAACTTTTCCATTGCATTTGTTTTGTAAAAGTAGCTCAGTTAATACAGTTAATACTCAGTATAAATTGTATTTCCTAACATAGGCTTAAAAACAATTAAATCACTAATGAAATGATATTTGGTGGCTCTGTAACTTGGAATGATTTAGCACTGAACTCTCAAAATAGATGATCGAGAGTTTCATCCCCAGTCTGCTAGATGGGCCACTGTGTAGCTGCAGAGCACTCCATCTCAGAGGGAACAGTAAGAACAGGCAGGAACTGACCCACCGTACTAAAGTGCACACGTCCAGTTGTCTGATCACGAAGTGAATGGATGCTGGCCATGGAGATGTCTACACAGACCATGTCATTTTCCAAGTTGAAGGAGGAAATGTGTTGACAAGAGGTAGCAGATGGGGACCTAACAGGAAAACAAGTTATCTGGCATCAGCTGGTTAGGTTTCTGGCAAGGGACGTGTTGGCAAAAGCATTAAACTCAAAGCACATTCTTCAAAACAGAACCAGAGCCATAACCAATACACGAGTTATGGATTCTGGTAGATACAATGGAATCCATTTTTAAGCTGTGGCACAAGATCAGGCTGACATTGTACTTCATTTGCACACATCAGGTATATGAATACGTTGATTCAAAAGGTTAGCAAGATATCATACAATAAAAGAGTTTTAAAAATAAGCCACAGAGCTCACCTGCCAACTAACCCTGGAGGACAGATTTTCCACAATAATTCTATATTCAGTGTGAACTGGACGGCCACCTCTAAAAACGAAACAGAATGTTTTATTGTACTCTTTAAACCAGTATTGTACTGACTGCACTTGAACAGTTGAGTTCAAGAGATGAATAGCTGTCTATTTGTATCATTTGCACAGCAGATAATTGTACATACTCAAATTCAAGCAGGAAGAATGATTTTCTAGCCTTTCACATTCAGATCCACTTCTAAGAGCTCTCCTAACAGTTCATTCTTCATTCACAAGAAATTGGTTGTAAATTGTTGCGTACATTTCAGGAAACTTTTAGTAATGTTAAGGACTTTTTGCTGATTTAGTGGCACCGCTGATACTGTCCTGGGTAATTTGATTTCAACAGGGGCAGCAAAATTGGTGTAGGTCAGCAGGATTGGGAGTGGGGTTGGATTGCGGAAAGATAAATTACCAACGTTATTATTCTTGAGATATTACGGGAAGCTCTAAGTGTGTGTGTGAATACCATGATGGATTGATTGGATGTTTCCCAAATCCAAGCAGTCTATGAATATTGCATGAGTAAGATACTGGAAAGTGGCTGACCCATGCAGATAACATACAGCAAAGGAGCAGTGCATTCAAGTGAGGAAGAGAGAAAACTGAGAGGAAGAAAAAGAAGTCTACCAATTGGACATGTTAAAAGTGGGGGACCACATTGGGACAAGCTACATATGTAAATATATGCATTCACATAGCATAAGATATATGGCATAGAAACAGTTTGGCCAAACCAGTCCATGCCGGTATTTATGCTCCACTGGAACTACCTCCCATTTTCCCTCAATAAAGGATAACCTTTAAGTTGTAGTGCAAATGCATCCTAAAAAGAATAGTTTCTGAAAGAAAAACTCCTCAAACAAGAGACAGAAAAGAGCAGGATCTTTGTAAACACAATTTTTCAAAAGATATTTTTTCAAAAAGATATTTCAAAAAGGTTTTAATTGACATGGTAAAATACTTTAGCAAAGAGAAATATTCCTTTTGGAAAAATTCTTTTATGTTTGGTCAAATGCAGAAATTCTGCTGAGGCAGTGGTTAGATACATTCCTGCCGTTTGATGTTAGACAAACAGATTCAATTATCACCAAAACATACACAAAAATAATGTTACCTTTAGTATTCTCTAATGGTGCTATTGAAATCATTAAAGTATCTCACGTTTGTTTGATTCACACAGTCAGCTAGTCAACACTAATGGTGCAGAGTGAAAATTCTTTCACAATAAAGAATGTCCTAAATTCATTTTTATCGTTATCGTGTCTTGGTCCACTGAGCTAAGCATGGCTTTAAACTTCAGAAACATCTATCCTATATCTATTTCACTTACATACCAAACATTCTCTCACTTTATTATCCAGAGCATTTTTCCTGCTCACTGTTGCGTGTTTCTAATGTATTCAAACATTTTCAATAAGAACAGCCTTAAACTTTGCATATCAAAGCTCAAGTGATACCTTTAGTTTTCCAAACAAGCATTTAATATCAACCTGTCCATTTAGTTTCTAAGAGCATGAACGCTGTTATTACAAAGGATATTATGATGATTTTACCTTTCTTCTCCTCCACCAATTGATCTGCGATAACTGAAGCGTGGTGGGAATCTGCTGCTTCTGTGCCAACCTCCTCTTGATCGTGATCGAGCATATTCAATTGTAACCCTATGAAGATGATGCAGATGGGTGAATATGTATCCTTGCAAACTATGTAATCATCAAGAAAGAAAAAATAAAGTTACAGCACCCACTTCCTTCACATCCCCTCCCCTCCTTGCATACAGTACTTCCCGCCTGTGTAGGGTTCACAAGTATTTGTTATTATCTGACATGAGTGTTAGAAAAAGTGTAATTCCACAGGGATTTCTGACCAAATGCTTTGGCCAGGTCACAGCCTGACAACCATACACCTTCTAAAGGGATTAACAGGCACATGAACACTGGCATTCTGTGTTCGACCCAGAATCTAACTTTCCACAGCAAACTTTAGATATCAATGGATTCAGTATAAAACAAAATGCACTAAGTGTCAAAGTGTAAGCAATCATAATCATCAAAATTTGAAAAAAGTACTGTTCTTTCTTGTAAGAACTATGAACACGGACATAGAATCATGTAGTAATGCAGAGGCCATTTGGTCCATTACACTAATATTGTCTCTTTTATTTGTCATGTTCTCCCTTTCTGTCTTCATAAGTCAGCAACTGTTTTCCATAATAAATCCAATCCATTTATTACTGAATTTGCTTCAATGATGTGGCAAAACTTTTGAAATTCACATAGCTTTTCTGCTGTCGTCATTTGTCAGAAGTATATTTTTGGTGGCGAACAGATGAAAGAAACTGAAATTATCATTAATACTTTATTCCAGTCGCTACCTTGGTCCTTCAAGTTGCAACGATACTTTGAAGAAATGTTAATTGCTAGAAATAAACAAGGCCAGACTTTTCAGCCACTGCTGTGCCAGAAGTTTCTGCGTCTCTCAGCTAGTCATTATTGGAACAACAAAGTGAGTATGTTGATTGCGATCAGAGCATTGGAGAGAAAACAAAGCTTCAGATACGGGACAGCATGAGATCATGGGCTCAAACTAGAATCAGCATTACTGTCCACAAAATAAAATGTAACAGCCTTCCCCAACCCTAAGAAATAAGAGTGATTTGGCACATTGCTTAATGTAAATAATTGGACTGTACCTCAACTTGAGAAAGTCAGTGATCCAGTCAAACAGTCTCAAAAATATAACTACTTAGAATCAGTAATTTTAACATTAGAGTTTGGATCTCAACACCAGACCAGATCAGCTATGTAAAAATCACTGAGCTAATAGAAAAAAAGTGCTTAAAAGAGAAAGGGAAGGAGCTGCCAAGATCATTTAACTTATAAAACTGCATAAGTCATAGGTAAAAGTTTCATGAAGCAGGAGAAAAATCTAGAGTGAGGCTATCAGTCAAGCATTCCAAAATCACATCCACTTTGCAAAGTTTAGCCATGTTCCTGCTCACCATTGGCTAAAATTGATGGAAAAGATGCAACTGGCTCATTGTTTTAAAAACAAAGGTGAGTTTATTTATTTAAAAAAGGAAGTTTTTCCTTCTTCAGAAAGTTATGGTGGAAATAGGTGGATTTCAAAGAACCTTTCAAGGGTAAAACAATGAAAGATATTTAGTTTTTTTCTTTGGACCAGTACATTAATTTATAAACTAAATGAACACTCACACAAAACAAATTCTGAGTCTGGCACGCTGTAATATATATTGTCCATTATACATTTTTTTTCTAATTTGCTCAAGGAATGGGAGTGATGCTGGCTATACCAGGATTTATTGCCATTCCTAATTACCCAGGAAAAGGTGGTGGTGAGCTGCCTTCATGAACTACTACAAACCTTTCAGTGGAGGAACGTGCATTATTTGTTCAGATGGGAGGTCCGGGATTTTGAAAGAGTCAAGAAATGAAGATATATTTCCAATCAGGATAATGTCTCGTTTACAGGGAACTTCCAAGTGGTTGTGTTCCCATGCATCTGTTGTCTTTCTAGGTGGAAGAAGACATGAATTTGAAAGGAGCTGTCCAAAGAGCCTTGGTGAATTTTGTAGACGTCGCACTTAATTTTCCTTTGTGCAAGGTATGAGTCTTAACAACAGAAGATTATCTCAAGTTTTGCCAGACCTTCTTGATACCTTACTCACTCAAATACTGTCTAATTTAAAAGTAGTCCCCTCTGGAGGTCAGCTCTTTGTCTCTTAACAACCAGTGCTCAGGGGACAATGCTCAAACTGATGAATGGGTGCCAATCAAACAGGCTACTTTGTTTCCTGGTATGTGTTGAGCTTCTTGAGTGTTGTTGGAGATCAACTCACCCAGATAAGTGAAAATTATTTCATCACACTCATGATTTGTACATTCTAAATGGTACTTTGGCATTTGCAGACAGAAAGGCTTTTGTCCAAAACGTTGATTTTCCTGCTCCTCGGATGCTGCCTGACCTGCTGTGCTTTTCCAGCACCATTCTAATCCAGACAGAAAGTACGTTAATTGGTGCAGATTTCAGAGTCACTGACCTGCTGTGTTACATGGCTCTTCCAGTTCAGTTTCTGGACAATGCTAATCCCCTGATTGTTGACTTTAATGGATCAGTGATGGTAATGTTGTTGCATGTAAAATGAAGATGGTTAGATTCACATTTTTTGGAGATGATCATGACCTAGTGCTTAAGTAAAGAAGATGCTACTTGTCACTTAACAGTCCAAGCCTGGAATTATTCAGGTAATGATGCAAAAGGTCACAGGGCACTTCACTTTCTCAGGAATGGTGAAAACTGCTTAATGTTACACAATCATCAGTAAATATTCCTGCTTCTGACTCTGTAGTGCAGAGAAGGTCATTGATAAGGCAGTTGAAGATGGTTGGACATAGGATACTACCCTCGGGAACTCTTGTTGTGATGTCGGCAGTTGAAGTGCCTGACCTCCAATAACCATAACCATCTTCCTTTCTGCCAGATATGACTCCAACCAGCAGAGTTTTCTCTAGTTTTGCTAGGGGTCCTTGATACAATTCTCAGTCAAATGCTGCCTGATGTCAAGAGCAATCATCTCAACTCTGGAGTTCAGCTCTTTTGTCCGTGTTTAAACCAAAGTTGTAACAATATCAGAAGATAAGAAGTCTTGATAGAACCCAGACTGACCACCAGTGAGCAGATTATTTCCTGCTAGTACTGTCTGTGACCCCCTCCATCGGTTTGCTGAAGGCTGAAAGTGGACAGATGGGGATGATAATTGGCCGGGTTGGATTTGTCCGGTATTTGTAGCCAGGATATACCTGGGCAATTTTCCTCATTGCCAGCATTGAAACTGTACTGGAACAAGTTGGCTCAGAATTCGGTTAGTTCTGAAGCACAAACCTTCAGTAAAATTGTTGGACTGTTGTCAGGGTCTACAGTTTTTGCAATATCCAGTGTCTCCAGCCATTTCTTGATATCAGCTGATTGAATTGAATTGGCTGAAGACTTGTTTCAGTGACAGTGGTGATCTCAGGAGCATGCCCGA
>NC_057719.1:74656191-74731360 GCF_004010195.1 Chiloscyllium plagiosum
GATTTCAGATGTTGACATCTTCTGTGTCCCTGCTGTAATGAGGTACAAATCTTACAGACATGGTCTCTGTCCAGAAGCAACCCTCATCTCAGCAACAGCCTTTGGAATCTGACTTCTCTGCTCTGATTTCAAATCTTTCCAAACGTTGATTGCTTTAGTGAAGAATAAGCATTTCTTGTTGTTTGACAATTTCACTTAAACCAGTCTTAAAGAGACATACTAGATACAGCAGAGCTCCACAGCAGCAGCCAAAGGCTTTCCACAATGTTGTCCTTTCACTCTTTTTAGTACACTGTTAACAAAACATAATGGTCATGTAATAATATGCGCTGTATGTTATTTTATTTGGTACCTTAATGATCAGCTTACAATAAGTAGCACTCCCATTTTTGAAAAACAAAATCCCAGTTTTTTTTTTCTTTTTCTTTTCCTGAGTGTCCTCCAACTGGTGCACTGTCTCCCAGCTGTCTTAAGGAGCTCCTATGTATATACGGTAGTGCTTGTATTTTCCCAAGCACCCATGTTGTGTGTGTGTGTGCGCAATTGTAGGACACAGTGTAAGACAACAGATGTACAAATCTTTATTCACTTTCCACCACCAGAAAGAAAGGAAACACCAATGTGGCTAGTGACTGGCAGTATCCTTCACACCAAAGGACAATGCTGTGTGATTAAACAGTGAAGTGGAGGGCAGGGATTAAATCAAAATAGAGTTGGATGGGGAAATAATATACTCCACTCCATGTGGTGCCCACCTCTCCCTGAACAGTTTGAGGTGTTGGTAGACACCTCCTTCTCCAAAGACATCCAGGCTCAGACATAGCCACGGAAGAGGGGCAGATAATCGGCCATAACGACCCCCTCCATGGCCCACTGCCTGGACCTGTTAATGGCCAGCTTGGCCAGGCCCAGGAGCAGACACACGAGGAGGTCCTCTGACCTACCCTCCCCACTCTCCACACCTCTGCCCAAAGATCAGGAGCGTGGGACTGAAGTGCAGCCAAAAGCAGAGGAGAAGGTTCGCTAGAAAACTAAAAAGGGAGTGCAAACGCCCACACCCCATATATACGTGATCCATGGACTCCACAGCACCACAGAACAAGCAGTTTGGCTGGGAGAACATTGTGGATATATTTAAATTCAAATTGACAGTGACTTGATGCCAGTTAGTGGGGGCGGGATGCAGCTTTGCAATCACGGTCCTAACCACCTGAACAAATGTTGATTTGTGACATTGTCCTTTGAAATGGCCTGAAATTGTGTACGTTTACTTTCCCACCTGGGCAATGAGTTGAAGGTTGAATGGCCACCACTCTCGCTTCAGGCTAGATTGCTTTGGGACTTGGAGCAGCTTTGCAAGTTTGGATTTTTCCCCACTTGAAAGAAAAACAGCACAGAGTTCTGAAGAGTAGTTTGCTGAAAAGGAGCTCTGCGACTCCCATTTCTACTTGAATGTTCAGTGTGCTCATATGATGAGGCTTGTGCACTTAGTGAACTGCTGCATTTCTAGCCTTCACTTGCACCTTGCAGGTTTGCGTCCAATCCCATTAGATGTAAGCCAGGAGTGAAAAATCAAAGGTGTGCCAAAAGCTGCTTGACCCAGCATTATCACCTCTCTCCCACTAACTTCAAGGGCAGCACTTGGTATTTGTTCAACTTTATAGATGTTTTCTTGCTTGAAAATGTTGCAGTTTTTGTTTGAAACATGTTTTGAACTTTGTGTTCAAACAAGACGTGAATTTTTTGTCTAATAATTTGTGATGGTTCTGAATGTTTCAAAACCCAATAACGTTTCATCTGTACACCAGTAAAGCAGGTGAGTAAAGCAAAGTCCACAGCAGTGAGGTGAATGACCTGTATATCTGTTTGTAGTGCTGTTGGGTAGAGGATGCTGGTCTTTCAGGATATGAGGCAAGTTCCTGGGGGGAAAAGTTTAAATTGCAGCTGGGAGGAGAGGAGGTGCAGGGGGAGAGGAGGTGGTTTATTGTCACATCTGAAAGTTGGCACCTCTCTTTGTACACATTACTATGCTAAATGCCAGTGCGATGTTATTGAGCAGAGCTTAGAGAATTTACTCATGAACACTTGCTTGATAGTGTAATGGGGCACATCTACAAGCATAGCGTCTAGTAGACAACCAGCAAGCTCTAATTGGCTTACCCTGAGTAATGCAGTGAAGCTCGGTAATTTTAAGTTTTTTTTAAGAGGACAAGTGCTAAGTGGTGTTTGCAGCAAGTTGTTGGTTTGTGGGGCCTCATTATTTCGACTGTTCAGTCTCCTTTGTCAAGCGGACAGATCTCCCAAGACTCTGCAGAATTACCAGCTGAGGCTTGGGGTTGGATATTGCAGCCACAGACTGGGTGGAATCCTCCTCAAACCACGCATGCACACTGATTCCCTCCCTCATGGGGAAAGTGCATGAAGGCCAGAAACCCACCTGCCATTTTGAACGATGACAATGAGCACTTTAATCAGCCATCTAGTAGAGGCCATGGACTAAAGTGTTACACTGCCCACCCCGTTCCTTTACTCTGCACCTGGGAAGGATAAACCAGAAGAGAGTGGGTTCTGCCAGGGCTGAGGAGGTCAGGTTGGATTACAGACCCTCATATGGGACTGTCTGCATTGTGGACAAAGGTGGCAGCCTCTGATATTTCCTAGGTCTTTATATAGAATCGCTAGAGTGGAAACAGGCCATTTGGCCCAGCGAGTCCACACCAAAACTCCAAAGAGGATCCCACCCTACCCTATCCCTGTAACCCTGCATTTCCCATGGCTAACGCACCTAACCTACACCCCTGAACACTGAGTAATTTAGCGTGACCAATCCACCTAACCTGCACATCTTTGGAGTGTGGGAGGAAACCCACGCTGACACTGGGAGAATGTGCAAACTCCACACAGACAGAGGCCCGAGGTTGGAATTGAACCCAGGTCTCTGGTGCTGTGGGGCAGCAGTGCTAACCACTGAGCCACTTGTTGCCATATAGCTTCACAGTTTTTAGGCTGGCCTTGCACATAAGGAGAGAGAAGGCAGTTTTTAAGTGGACTGCCCATGACCAGTTACTAGTTCACGGTCTAATCCCTAGTCTGCTGGATGTCTGGCGTTTGCTCTGTGGTGCTCAGCCTCCCCTTCCCCAGTCTTCCAGCCAGTCAGTTATTAATCAGCTGTCCAATGCTGGATTCGCCTTGCTGAAATTGGGGGATGGAGGGATTCTGAGCAGACGGCATGCACTTCCAGTTCTGCCTGCCTGCCTCCCTCACTCTGCTGAAGAGTGAGCAGAGACCCTGCGTCTCACTCTGGTCAAGTGTCGAGTTTAATGTTACAGTCTACTAGGTGCTGCATTTGTGCACGCGAGGCCTGAATGATCATGGGACTGTAATTGGGGCAATTGGAATGACAAGTCAAGTATAGTGAAATAAGGAAAAGGACGGGGTAAGAAATGGCTTTGAAACTGAGAGGAATACCGATTTTTCCAGATCGTGGAAAGAGGCCATTCAGCCTATCAAATCTTCATCAACCTTCTGAAGAGCATCCCACCCAGACCCATCCCCCTACCCTATCCCTGTAACCCTGCATTTCCCATGGCTAATCCACCTAACGTGCACATTATGGGTAATTTAACATGGACAATCCACCTAACCTATACACCTTTGGACTGTGGGAGGAAACCGGACCACCCGGAGGAAACCCACGCAGACCCGGGGAGAACGTGCAAACTCCCCACAGACAGTCCCCCAGGGATGGAATCGAGCCTGGGTCCCTGACTCTGTGAGGTAGCAGAGCTAACCACTGAGCCACCAATGTCACCCCATCAGTAGGATTGGTACAACTGGGAGGAATGAAGGAGAAAGCTTGTTGTTCAAATGCAAAATGTCAACCGCAGAGGTTTGGATGCTGGAGTTGATAGAAACCTAGTCGCATTTTGAAAGGCTTGTTTTGAGTTCAGTGTACATTCATGTTGGCTGTTTCCTTTCAACAGTAGACTTTTGACTCTTGCACCTTGTGCTCCTAACCACATGTCATCGCTTCAACAGTCAGGAAACAAAACCACAGGGGGAGAGCATGGAGAGTTTGAACTTGTGACTTGTGATTGTCAGCGATGCAGGTACGAGTTATCTAATGGGAAATAAGCCGTTGTCAGGAGAACCATACATTGTGTGGTTTAAACGGCCCTGCTTCTTCCACCAGAACAGTAACTTTATGCAGTACTGAGCTTTGACGTTTCCTGCTGGTATTCTCACCAAGTCACTAATTCTCACTCTGTAAAGTCCTTTTATGTTAGTTTTATTATTTCCGTCCCAATCAAAATCAAAACGCCTTTTTATTTGCAACAACAACAACTGGCATTTGTATGGTATCTTCAGTGCAACAAAATATCCTAAGGCAGTTCATGGGAATATTATAAACTATCCTTACATGCAATGTTTTAGCGGTCAACTGACCAAAAGCTCAGTCAGGCAAGTTAAAGCGTTTCTTAAAGGAGAAAGGTGAGGCAGTGAGGTGTAGGGAGGAAATTCCAGAGGTCAGGGCCTAGGCAACTGAAGATATGGTCACTAATGCAAGGACACTTCAAACTGGGGGCACATAAGGGCAAGAATTGAAGGAGTATAGGAACCTCGGGAGACTTGGTGGAAGGAGATTACAGAAGGGAGGAGCAAGGGGTGTTTGAGGAATATGATTTGCTGTGAGGTAAGACCTGTGCAGCAGGGTTTGGATGGTCTTGTGACCTTTACCACTTAAAAGGTGCATGGCATTCCCTCCGTCTACAAGTTCCCTTTCAAGCCCCACACCATCTTGACTTGGAACCACATTACCACTCCTTCACTGTGATTGGGTGAAAATCTGGAACTTCCTTCTGAACAGTCCTTGAGTCTACACCCATACCCTCAAGGACTGTAGCAGGTCAAGAAGACAGTTTGGCCAGACAGATTAATGAAAGAAGGATGTGACTGGGGCTGCTGATCGATTTATCTCCCTCTTACTTAGAAAGCAGATTGCGATCTCCTCACACATTTTAATTGGAGGGGACAGGGTAAAGCACCTTTTTAAGAAGAGGGGTTACAGCAAAGCACCCAAGAGTAATACTTGTGTTCCTGGGCAAGTCTGGGAAGAATGAGCAGCTTTCAATGATGTAGCAGCCCATTCCAAAGGTAGAAGTCTCTGAAACTTGCAAAGGTTTAGAAAAGATTTACAAGGATGTTGCTAGGGTTGGAGGATTTGAGCCATGGGGAGAGGCTGAATAGGCAGGGACTGTTTTCCCTAAAGCGTCAGTGGCTGAGGAGTGACCTTCATAGTTTTATAAACCTCTATGAGGGCCATGGATACGGTGAATAGACAAGGTCTTTTCTTTGCGGTGGTGGGAGTCCTGAATTAGAGGGCATAGGTTTAGGGTGAGAGGGGAAAGATATAAAAGATACCGAGGGGCAACTTTTTCATGCAGAGGGTGGTTCGTGTACAGAACGAGCTGCCCAGAAGAAGTGGTGGAGGCAGGTAAAATGTAGTTTCAAATAAATCCATTGGATAAAATCTGGTGTCGTTTGACTTTTGACTTTGTCCACCCCAGTTCAACACTGGCTCCTCCACAACATTTAAAAGGCATCTGGATGGCTATGCGAATAGGAAGGGGTTTAGAGGAATTTTGGCCAAGTGCTAGTAAATGGCACTAGGATATCTTGTCAGCATGGGCGAGTTGGGCGCAAGGGTCTGTTTCAGTGCTGTCCATCTCTGACTCTAACAAGAAGACTGAATGTTTTGAGGCGAGGAGTCCAGTCCTTACTGGACAAGTGAGCACACTGACTTTGCATGCAATGTTTGTAATTGGATCTGCATATCAAGACATGTCACATGAGATGATTCTCAACTTGGATGATGAGGAATCAGCCTCTTGGCTGAAGCCTTGATTGTGGCTGTGAGGGGAGAATCGAAGGCGAAACGACACACTCACTCATGTTTCTGATCAGAGGGGAAAGATATAAAAGAGACCCAAAGGGCAACTTTTTCACACAGAGGGTGGTACGTGTATGGAATGAGCTGCCAGAGGAAGTGGTGGAGGCTGGTACAATTACAACATTTAAAAGGCATTTGGATGGGTATGTGAATAGGAAGGGTTTGGAGGGATATGGGCCAGGTACTGGCAGGTGGGACTAGATTGGGTTGGGATATTTGGTCTGCAAAGACGGGTTGGGCCAAAGGGTCTGTTTCCATGCTGTACATCTCTCTTCTCAATTCGAACCAGTTTAACTCTAAAATAGTGACTGTTTTTCGCTACAAATGCTGATGGATCTGTTGTACATTAACCAAGTTCCCATGTAATTATTTTCAGAAGCCTAGTATTTGTAGACTTTTTCCTTTGTAAATAGAGTATAATCATTTCGGATAGGGCAAACTGCTTAATAACCCCTTTGTTATTAGAAATGCCAAATAAAATGCCCATTTTATGCCGGTCCTCTGGCGATATTTTGTTCCCGTAGACTGCACTGCAACAGCAAAGTATTTCCAGATGGGTTCAGGCCAGGATGAAGTTTGTTTGTATTGCAAACCAGTAAAAACAGTTTAGAATGAATCTTTTTTTGTATTGCGCTTGTTGAGACAACCTATGCATTGAAGACTTCAGTGACTGAATGAAGCTTGACAGTTGAGTGCTCCTCAATAGAAAGTGTGTAAAAAGACACCTTAATATGATAATAAGCGAAACATGCCGTCCATTCTCATTTTTGAAATGGAGAAGATGCTTTCAGTTTTCTGTCGTTTATTGTTGTCCTGAAAGATAGTTCTACCTTTTTGTATTTCTCCTGCTTATGTTGAACAGCCAATATGGTGACAGGAGGAGGGGAGAGAAGAAAGATTTTTCAAAATTGTACTGCAAATGGATTGGATACTACTGTATAGGATCATCATCTACCTGGGTTAAGATAAAGTGATTTTCATGTGGCCAGACTAATTATAACTTTGAAGAATGAAGGGAAATGAAATCCGCAAACCTCAACAATAGATGTTGCATCATATATCAACATGGGTTTCATGACTGCACACCAGTTTGGATCAAGGGATATTGTCTGACTGAAGGAAAACCAAGCTGAGTTTAAAGATGGTGATATAAATGTTAAAGATTATAATTTAAAAATGTGAAAGATTTAGAGGAGTTTAATTCAGTTTGAAGCCATCAGAGTTCCTGAAACAGAAGGTGGAGGCTTTTGCCATTTTAATGACTGTTGAAAAACCTAGCTTGGTTTTATGCTTGGTACCATACAAATAGTGGATGAGAGAGGGAGCTAAGTTACTTGATTTTTTTGGTAGCACATATTAGAAGTCAAAAGCAAGACGTTGTCACAGCCTGTTTTAGAATCTGTTGAAAGTGTTTATTCCACCGGTAGCTTACAAATACCTGGGTTCAGTCACTTTAATAATTATGGGGGTCGGTTAGCTCAGTTGGCTAAATGGCTGGTTTGCGATGTGGGGTGATGCCAACAGCATGGGTTTGATTCCCACACCAGCTGAGGTTACCACGAAGGCATCTCCTTCTCAACGCTCCCTTCGTCTCCGGCATGGTGACCCTCTGGTTAAATCAGAACCAGTCATCTCTCTTCTCTAATAAGAGAGCAGCCATGTGGTATGGTAAGATGATGGCAATATTACCTTTTTTTATTTATTCCTTATTTTATCTATTTCCTAGAATAAATTTATAGCTATTTTCCTGTAGCTTGGTTCATTTTATTCCTTTGCAGGCCTGGTACTGCTGAGCTGATAACTGGCTGTTTGCAAATTTGTCGTAATTTTAAGGTCAGAAAGCTGAAAACAATGAGTTTAAAATGGTTGCCTGGTTTTAAAACCTGGAATGTTTTGTTTAGATACATTGTAATGTTAGTTATTTTGAAAATAAAAGTTGCATTGCCACTTCAAGGTGTGCAGTGAATGAAAAGGCTAAAGCAACTGTGACAGCCTTAACCCCCAGAAATTAAAGACCTGTTTCCTGCCAGCAAAACCCTATGGTAATTTTAATACTTGGTCACAAAGCCTACGTTGTATATAGCTTTGGCTTCAGTTTCAACAAATCTCAAAAAATATTGTTGCAATAACACCCCAAGAAATGGGAGGAGCTAGAAAAGCTCAGCAGGTCTAGTCATGGGAGAAGGTGCCGCAAGACTTAAAATTGTTCGACTCGATATTGACACTACAACCTGCGTTTGAGTCCAGTTTCAGCACTTCATTTTCCGCTTGGGAACTCTGTAACCATTGGGAAGATGTCAGGTCTGGGCTGTTGCCAGCAGGGGAGGCAGGCCATCGTTGTCGTAGCTGGGGAACTGGAAGTTGTCAAAACGTGGACAGTGAGGAGAAAGAGGTGGCAAAGAGTGTTTCTAGAGAGTGTGTCTGCAAGTTGTTGAAAACCTGGTTGACATGTGGCAAAACAGGAATATCCAGCTAACTGGGAGCCAGGAAAATTTGAAGTCAGTTACTTATTGCAAATGAATGTAGAATCTCTAATTTAAGGCTGCGTGATGTGAGAGAATTTAATGCCATTGTGTTGAACAACAGTATTAATTATTAAATGTAAGTCTGAGATGGAGATTTGAGTTACACTAAGAAGAACAGTAACTGCCTGGTTAGAATGATCCAGCTTTATGCATGTATGATGCAAATACATTATCTATGATCTAGTCAGTCTGTGTTTAGATGGATGGTTTTTTGTATATAGAAGTGTGGATTTGGATGGGGTAGGGTGGGTGGAAATCCTTTGGTGCTAACTTATAGCTGTTGTCTTTGCCAGTATAAATACTATAGTTTCTTGACAATGAACTTCCTTTGAATGTTGCGGACTTAGATTAGTGA
The DNA here is from genome assembly GCF_004010195.1 of Chiloscyllium plagiosum. Lineage (NCBI taxonomy): Eukaryota > Metazoa > Chordata > Chondrichthyes > Orectolobiformes > Hemiscylliidae > Chiloscyllium > Chiloscyllium plagiosum. The sequence goes on from NC_057719.1 coordinate 74,665,022, forward strand.
ATGACTGATAATTATTGAGGATATTGATGAATTCTTCTAATTTTCATCTTGTGTACATTCAAATACCTCATGTCATCACAAGTACAGAAGGTATTGTTCTGATGTTACTGCAACGCCTGCATAAAGGGACTAGTAAGAATGGAAAATATAGCAATATTAATAGCAAAACGCAGCTCCAAAGATTAAAAGCAGCCTCAGGAAACCTTCAAGGGAATTTCATGAAGGAAACTAAACCTTGGTGGAAAGAGGAACAGAGTCACATGACATGGTGACGACCTGTGAATTGGTGATGGATGTTGAGGAAGAACTGGGTGGGACAAGGAGAAAGAAAAGTTTGAGGAGGGAAGTCAGAAAAGATTGGATGACAGTGGAGCTAAACTAACAGGACAGAAAGGAATAAAAAGAAATTTTGGGGCAAGAAAAGAAACAAAATGCACTGTTCTCAAAAAGCAAAAGAAAAGCTAAACTTGCAAAGAAAAGGAAACAAATGGAGCACTGCGATTTCTGTTTGAAATTCCAGAACTCTGTGTTGAATCCAGAAGGTTGTAACCTACCTAATTGAAAGACAAGGTGCTATTCCTCAAGTTTATGATCAGTCTCAATGGAACAGTGCTAGCAGCCAGCAGCAGAGCTGTCAGTGAGAGCAAGGTGGACGTTTCAAGTTCACAGGCATGTCTGTGGACTGAATTCCTTTACAATATGGTCACCCACAATGTGTTTGGTCCCCCCTCTCTTTCCCCCCCCCCCCCCCCCCCCCCCCAGTATAGAGAAGAGCATGTTGAGAGCAGCAAAGGAAGTAAGTAATTTTGATGCAAATACAAAGAAATCACTGTTTCACTTGGAAGGGGACCTTAAGCAATGAGGATGTAAAGGCAGTGGGTGTTACATCTACTGCATTTGAATGGAAAACTAATGTGAGTGGAGGATGAAGTGTTATGGGAGCTGGTGACTGAAGAGTGGTCTAGGGTATCATGGAGAGCATAGACCCTCCCTGAAAAAGCAGAGGATGAAGGGTGCCTCTAGACATTATCTTTTGTTTCTTCTCTTATCCCATCTCCACTTCATTTAGCTCAGAATACATTTTGGTCATTCTGGCTCAGAGCTTCCTTTTGTCCTGATTCCTTTCATCCTCTGAGTAAAATCTGTTACATTCCAAAACTACTATTCCCAGTTTTGCTGAGTGGTCATCAACTTCAAACATGGACTTAGCTGCTGCAGAGAGGAAGGATCAGATGTGAGTTTGCTACAGATTTCCAGCACCAGCAGTGTGTAGCTTTTTGACTGAAGCACATTGGTTGAGGTTATAATTTTAAGACAGGCTGTGAGCGATGCATCACCTGACTGACGACTGACTTGCTGTAACTTGTTCAATGAGTACCCACTCAAAGTTGACATTAAGAAGTTGAGTTGCATGCTGGTAGTTTCTGAGCATAAACAGCAAATGAAGCAACTGGCAAGCTGTATGCTGGAAATAGTCTCGTCTTATGTGGGCGAACTGTTAATTGCTCATGAGTTATGCTGCCTTGTGATCTTTTGTCAAATTCTCTTGGTGTTTGGTATTTGCCAGTTTTTTCTACAGTAAAGCATCCGTTAACTTGCCAACATAAATTTTTGTTAGGAAGTTTTTCTAGTCTTCAGCTCTCCGGAAACATTTTTAGCTTGGCCTATGAGCTTGATGTTACAGATGAGATTCCTGGTAGTTTTGGTGCACAACAAGTTCCCACAAACAATCTTGAAATGACCAGATAATCTTTTTGCGATATTGATTGACTAATAAACCTAGCCAGTATGCCATGGGTAACTCCCTTACTCTACTTCAAGATATTGCCATCAGATCTTTTATGTCCACTTTCCATGCCAGGCAAGCATTAGTTTCACCTGAAAGATGGCACCTCTGACAGTGCAGCACTCCTCTTTACTGCATGTAATGTCGATCTATATTGTTCATGCTCAGGTCTCTAGCGTTTAGTCTCATCTTCTCGTTAGGAGGTGGATGTGCTACCAACTGAGCCAAGTCTGATAAAGTTGTATGAAAATAAGATTAGAATCTGTGAAGTCGAGGGGTGCACCTTGCTTAATTATCTCCTTGTCTCCAATCCCTCTTCACTTAAAGGCTATATTTGTTATTGACTTCCTCTGTGCAGCACTATGATAAATTGACAAGCAATATCAATTTGTATCTTTCAAAACCGCAGTTTTGCTTTATTTGGTATTCGCCTGAATTTAGTCTTGTTGGATTTTCAGTACATAATGAAGTTGACAACAAATGAGCTTATAAAGTGTTGTGACCACCATTACATCTTTGTTCAGTTGAATTATATTAATATATTCAACCCCATTTTGTATCATTTGAAAATGTTTTTAAAACTCTGAAACGTGAGACATGAGTACAGAATGTTTGGAAAAGGAAGCATTTGCTAATGCCCAGTGTTAAATAGAAAGAATGTCCAATTGCCTCTGAAGGCAGAGTTAGAAAACATCTATGATTGCTTTGTATTAGCTGCTTGGATTGAATCAAAATACAAGAGCAACAATTTGTGATGAATGCAGTGATTAGACAGTAGCCAAACAAGAAATCACTTGTATGATTTGCAGGCAGGTTTCCAGCACTCTAAATACAAATGTGGTCAGCCTGTTCTGTCCCACTCTACAGCTGTGGGAAGCAGGTGATTCTTATATCGCATAAGATTGTCAGTTCTGATAAAGGTGTATGATGCTGTGATCTGTGCATGCATTACTGTTGATGATGGATAGACTGCAAACTCTTTGTGGGCTAAGTTTCGGGGGAGAAAAAGTTCCATTGGGAGGCAAAAGCAGTTTCCTGGAGAAAATGCTTGCTTAGTTTTCCTTCACTTTTCCCCACTTCCTATCAGCGAACAATCCTGAGCATATATAGAAATTATTGGTCAGTCTGTTTTGCCCATTCCAGCAGCTGTTGAAGATCCCAAGGCACTTAAGAATTGCCCATTGGCATGGACAATGTAACTGTCAACCATACACACCCAAAAACAACAAGCAGATTATTGGACCATGTGGCTATTGGCTGTGGAGCATTGCCTGTCCTGAACTGTTTCAACACTCCAAAGCTAATTATTTATAAGAATTGCTTGAGATACTGATAAGATGTAGTTAACAGTTTTATTTTAGCTGTTTTATTAATCATTCAGTTGTCTTCCTTGCTGTGGAAGAGTTTGTGTTAAGGGGAAAGATCTGACAAACAGTATATTGCAAAAAAGCTACTAAGTTTTTTTTCTGTTTTAAAGAGCTTACAAAGGATTTTTACAGCCTCTAATTCTCCGGTGTATGTTCTTTGGAATTCAGACAGCCAAGTGTTTAAGCTGCTTGTTTAGAGGAGAATTCAACAATTTTTTTCTTAAACTGTACTGGGGCTTATCAATTACATACTGCTGGTGTTGGATGTTATTAGTCATATGTGGAAGGGCTTACTGATGTTGTGAAGTAATATTTATAAAATGTCAGGTCTTTTTGTTTCCATTGCTGCATACAAATTGCACAAATAGTTAAGTCTGTATATTAAGAGATAACTGAGGTAACATATATATTGAATGTACAAATAAGGAGCAGGAGTAGGCTGTTTGGTTCCTGAAATGTGATCCTCCATTTGATAAGATTGTAGCTCATCTGATTGTGACTTCCAATCCATATTCCTGCTGACTATCTTTCTCCTCCCTCCCCATCTTAGATTCATTCCCTTGTTAGTGAAGAAACTATTTCCGCCTTTAAAAATATTCCATGCCTTTACCACCACGGTGCTTTGGGGAAGAGAGTTTGAAAGAATCCCAACCTTTTGAGAGAGAAAACTTCTCCTTGTCTCTGTTTCTTAAATGAAAGACCCCTTTTGTTTCCTTTTAGAAGGTTGAAGATTTCCCTCTATAGCTTTCCCTATGTCAGGGAATTGCTTTACACTCAAATACAAGCATTCTGCACAGTTTTCAAGTTTGTTCCATGAATAGTTCCGTTGCATTCTGACCTTGAGGCTTTTGGGAAATCACACTGGTGAACAACAGGAGTTACCCAGTGAGTAAATGGAAACCTGCTTTATATATGGAAAAATGCTATCTATATGCTTTGGGGGGTGAAGATAGAGGCAGAAATGATTTAGAAGGAAAATCCCAGTACTACTGGCAAATTGACCTATGGGTCTGTCTGATATACTTCACTATGACTAGCATGTTTATTTCCACTGGTTTTTCCCTCTGGGTAAGGAAGAGAGTTAGGATCAGGGAGCTGAAACAATGGCTCCAGTCTTTCCAATATTTAATCAGGAGGAACTCCTGCTCACGCAGCACTGCTAATCCACCATCCAGAGGAAGGGAAAATGACATTGGTTTAGTGGTGGTCTTTCATGAGGTGAAATATTTGTGATACTTTTGGACCAAATAGGTAGTTAGATTGTTAATTGGCCATCGTTCACAATGGACCCAAGGCATCTTTGTTTGTCTACTAGAGAGATTTGTTTATAAAATTTGAATGGCACCCCTCTGAATCATATGTATGATACAGCAAGGACTCTGATCTCCCTGTAGCACCACAGCCTTTATGTGGATAGAACTTAAACTGTTAACATTATTTTGAGACTCACTGAGCCTGGGTTGAATCACCCCCCTTGGCTGATTTTACGCAGAGTGAGTGGGCATTGCATTGGAAGACAAAAATGGGTGGGGAATAAAATTTGGCATAGGAAGATTGAAACACAAAATGGTTTTCTAGATCTCAAAGATGCCCTCCCCCCACCCCCCCGCCATTTCCACATTTTATATTCTTCCTCCCCACACACGCACATTGTTTATGAAATACTTGATTCGCAAATACAGAGACAGTCTATTCAAATGCTATTGTAATTTTTAGCAATTCGCAATGTATGTTAGAATGGGAATCAGTTTTTTTTAAAAAGTATGTTTCCAGCAAATTTCAGTAACTTGAGAACTGAGCAGGGGAAAGCAGAAGAGGGCACAGCATTTGTAAATGTGCTGGTGAATCCTATTGCCTGTTGAAAGGGTTTTTTTGCAAAGCAATTTGCTGGTGTGATCTCCACTGTTACTACATGGATACGACAGGAGAACTGTAGCCTTGGGTCACGAGCAGGATGAAAGCAGCCATTACCAATTAAAATTACTACACTAAACAACTGGACATGAGTTTCAGTGAAGTCTTTTCTACACTACTGAAAGCATTTCATAAATAAGTGTGCATGTTACAATGAAAAAAATTTTCTTTGCCCTTACTGCAAAGCTGCATTTTACTGGAGAATGCTGATGTTGAAGAGCAGTTTAATCTTGCTTCTACATTATTGGTCTGACCACATTGATATTAACCTAGGTGAAGGTCAAATGTGAGATTGTGATTCTTTAATTTATAGGTACTCTTGTAGTATATAATAGGACATTGTTGATTTAAGATTTAATCTGCCACTGTGTAAATGTTCTTTCATGTGATATTTCCCCTTTCTTTCTTTGTAAAAGTATAGAAATGTTTCCTTTGTGCTGGTTCAGCCTTGACCGTCTTTATTAAAGTCACTGTTATGGTCCAGCCATCTGCTTATGTTTGGAGAATGAGAGGTTAACGTTGATCTTGGGCACTCTGTGCAATAATGAAATCCTAAGAATTCTGATGAACACATGCCTCACTGAGTTTTAAAGGCATATTGAGATTTTTTTAGGAGGATGAGCAATGTACAATATGCAGGTTGAATTTATCCCTTTATTTCTCATAGCTTCTGCAGTCCGTTGACTGCAGGAGCTGGACAGAAACCACATTACAAAAAGGGACTCTGAATGGGTTTGCCGGAAGCAGGGAATGACAGATAAGCCAGGTCAGTCACTCTGCCACATAGACCTTCACCCCAACCTTTCAAACCAATTTGTTTCTTCAGGCATTAAATACCCCCCACCTGACAACCCCTCCAACCTAAAAAGGGCTGTGGAAGCACAGTTTTGGAGTTTGCCTACTCCTATGCCATGGAGACTATGACCAAGTGCTATTATTGCAGGACTATTAATCCAGAGAGCCAGGTAATGTTCTGCGAGCCAGGGTTCAAATCCTGCTAAGGCTGATGGTGGAATTTGAATTTGATAATAGAATCTGGAATTATAAGTTTAATGATGACCATGAAACCACTGTCAGGAAAAAAGAAATCTGGTTCACTAATGTCCTGTAGGGAAGGACATCTGTCACCCTTGCCTGGTCTGACTCCAACACCAATGTGGTTGCCTCATAACCCCATTTGTGGGCAATTAGGGATGGGCTACCAAAGCTGGCCTCCATTGCAATGATGCCCTCCTCTGAAGAAATGGGGTTGTGTGGTGGGGGGTGGGGTGGGGGCGGCTATGGGGATAGTGTGGATAAAAGTTCTTGAAGTATTTTATCAGACCTGATCATATTGCATGTTGGAGCATGCTCGGCAGGACAGTCTAATCCTTTTCGTACTCTCCACATGTTCCTGTCAGCTACACTATATAGAGGAAAACTCTTGCAATTGGATGCCAATTTTGAGGAATCACTGTTGCTCACCTTGTAGCAACCAGCCAGAAATGGGCATTGGCAGGATCAAACCATGTTAACTTTTTTGTGTGTGACAGAGGAAGAGACTTGATGTAAATAGGAGGGGAAATGTAATCCATATGTAATTTTCTAGGTACCCAAGTAACTTGTGGAAAAAGCTTTTTTTTTTAAGGAAGGAAATTTGACCGATGAATTGAAATAGAGAGAAGCCTCTTGTGACTCTTGACTCAAATGGGAGGGAGACTGTCCTAACCCCATGCTGACGTTAACTGCTCAGAGCTGCAGAACTACAGCAAGAGCCAATTTAATGCCCGAAAAAACAAAATGGTTTGAAAGGTTGGGGTGAAGGTCTGTGTGGCAGAGTGACTGACCTGGTTCTTCTGTTTTTTTCCCTGATTCCCACAAACCATTCAGAGTCCCTTTTTTGTAAAGTGGGTTCTGTTCAGCTCCTGGCTAGAATACTGTCTAAAGGATAAACTTTCTGTCGTCCAAGTAGTATTTGAATAGAAGAAGGTGACTGGTTTCATCGTAAACGTTCAATGGCTTTTTCGTGTGAAGGGTGATGTAGGAAAGTCCCCAGGTTACTGGAGCCTTTGATTTGTGGCGTGAGAAAATGAGACACGCTCAGTCAAATGAGCATCAGATTTGAAAGGCAAGTTGTGGTCTCCTCTGCAGCATCAGTTATACAGAAATACATACTGGTTTGCGATGCAGAGTAATGCCAACTGCATGGATTCAATTCCCACACTGTTAGCATGAAGAACTCTCCTTCTCCACCTCTCCCCTTGCTTGAGATGTGGCGAGCCCCCAGGTTAAAACACCATCAGTCATCTCTCTCTGATGAGAGAGCAGACCTACGGTCTGATAACAAAACCATGGTGACTTTATCTTACAGAAATAAATAAATATTAATGGACATTATATGTAGTCTTTCCCCCTAATGTCAAATGAAGACTTCAAGTTGTGATTTTGAGATGTATTATGTCCACTTTTCATACAGATTTAATATGGTTTCCATCAGGGTTATTATAGCATAGTAGTAAAGTTTCTAGACCAATAACCTAGAGTCGTGGCCTAAAAATCTGGCAATTTATGCACTTCAATTCTATCATTGTAGCTGATGAATTTTAAATCTAATTATGTAGTTCTGGGGCAAAGAGTGAGTGACAGTAATGTTGAAACTGAGAAACCACTGAATTGTGAGAAAAGACCATCTGGTTCTATAATGTCCTTCAAAGTAGGAAATGTACTATTCTTACCAGGGCAGGCCCACAAATTACAGCCATGACTGTGAGTGCCCCTTTGATTGCCCTTCGAAATAGCCAAGCAAAGCATCAATTGTATTCAAGAAGGTGGTGCAGCACTACCTTCCTGTGGGCAGTTAGGATGGGTAATACATGCTGATTGTCGCAGCAACACTCTCATCCTCTGAATGACATAAAAACAAAATGGCTGCTGGTGTGGTGTGGGCCAGCACTTGGATATGGTGTGACAAGAGAGGGAGAGCAAACCTGGATGATTATTGTACTATATTCCATTGAGATCAGAATGTGCGGACTGATTAACCGATCATCTCGCTTCCCCTGTCACTTGCAAGTTGTTCTTTCAGCTCATGATGCTATTATTTCTAATGAATTTATTATAAAATTGCACACTGCAGAAAATTGCCTTCTAGACCAGCAAACAGTCAGCTACGAGTGACTTGTGAACAACTGCCGTGCCCAGCGAAGTGTATATAGCATGCAATCCAGACTGGTTCAGTTATGCAAGTTATCATTTAGCTTGTCATAAATGTCCAGAGATGTATGTTTTAAAAAAAGAGCAAGCTAGCTTTCTTAATGAGAGTGACCTTCCACTGATCCTTGACATCAGTGAATGAATGTTATCAGCAAAATGACATGTGCTTACATTAATTCATCAATCACTTAATTGGACAGGCAAAAAAGCTCAGTCTTTTTATTTCCCTTCCCACCCCCACCCTGACCCTGATCCTTCCCTTGCAGAATGAAACTATTCACGCTACTGTATTGTTTGCGCTCAATACACTATTACCTCTTCCAGACCTGCGCCTTTTGTACAAAGGGGTACTTGTCCTAAGAGCAGCATTCAGAACATGAGTTCATTTATTTTAAAAATAAGTGCCGAGTACAGTAATTTGAGTTCCCTGCTGTTGCTCTTCACGTGCACTTATTGAAAGTCCAGGCTGTATGAATGGTCTTTTAATTGCATTGGTGTGCGAGTGTACACATTACAGCCTGACTTAGCCTATGCATTAGTATAAATCTCGTTTCCAGTTGAGGACTGAGCACCGTTTTAAACACTGCTGACCTACTCTTTCGAGGGCTCGTGGTGTTTTCTTTCCATTAGTGTGCAGCAACTTGCTGAAACAGCACCTTTGGTGGGCAGTGTAAGCAGAACTGTCAAATCTGACTAAACCTTCAGTCACAAACGAATCCCTCGAGTAAAGTTCAGCCACGAAGACTGGAAGTCTCGAATATTCGACAAAATAAACGCTTTGTGTTTGTTTAATTGCACCACTTCTGCCACAGTGCAAGCAGGGCCTGCATTGTGAGCATGACTAATACAGCCAGCTTGTAAGGTTGCTACACCAGCTGAATGTTTGATATGGTGACCATCAGTGTGTGTCTAGATACATTAGAGAGGACAAGGTGGTGTGAGCATTTCTTTTTTTAAAAAAAACATTCACGAGGTGACTGTTGCTGGCTGCGCCAGCATTTATTGCCCGTAGGGCAGTTGAAAATCAACCACATGGCTCTGGGGTCTGGAGTCACATGTAGGTCAGACCTGCTAAGGACGGCAGTTACCTTTTTCTAAAGGGCATTAATGATACAGATGGGTTTTTCATGACAATTGGCGATGGGTTCAAGGTTGTCATTATTCTCTTAATTCCAGATTTTTATTGAATTCAAATGCCACCAGCTGCTGTGGCAGAATTTGAATCTAGGTCCCCATCAGATTAGCTGGATCTCTGGATTAACAGTGCAGCGATAATATCACTAAGCCATTGCCTTCCCAACATCTTGTTGGTTTAGTTAGTTCTTATTGGATGCATTTTGTCATTGAAATGCATTTGTTTCCATTCATTCATCCTTCCCTCCCTTGCAAATGTAACTTTTTGATTTGTTGGAGTTGTGTCCAGATTCTGTGTGGTGAGAGAATTGTGCTGTTCTTAAACCAGAGGCATGAGTCATATCACTGCCAAGTAATAATTCTAAATAAAAACTTCATTTGCAAGCACCTGCCTTCTAATCTCTGTTTTCAAAGGTGTGCCCAAACCGAGCTGAGGATTTGTGCCAAACACAAGGCTGGAGAAACTCGGCAGGTCTGACAGCATCTGTAGAGGGAAATAGAGTTCGCGTTTTGAGTGTGGTGTAACTTCTTCAGAACATGAAGACAAGTCCCACCAGATCGGAAACATCTGTTTCTCTCTGCACAGATGCTGCCAGACCTGCGACATTCCTTCAGCCTCCTCCATGTTTGTTTCAGATTTCCAACATCCACAGTGTTTTGCTTGTGTTCAGCATGTGGGTACATTGAGTAGTGAAGTTCCTTTTGCCCTTCGATCCCATGACTGTCCAAAATGTGCTATCCTTAAAAGCCCAGAGGGGTATGTGTATCTCAGACACTGTTGGATTTTGATAAAATGCATCAAGACAGCTAGTGTAATATATTATGGACACCACTCCCTGTCCCATTATTCCTTCTCCTTCACTTAATTCATAAAAACATAAGATATAGGAGCAGGAGTAGGCCAACTGGCCCTTCGAGCCTGCTCCGCTATTCAATAAGATCATGGCTGATCTTTTTGTGGCCTCAGCTCCACTTACCCGCCCACTCACCATAACCCTTAATTCCTCTACTGTTCAAAAATCTTTGCCTGAACAACATTTTAACAAGGTAGCCTCAACTGCCTCACTGGGCTAGGAAGTCCGCAGATTCAAAAGTTCGTCCTCACCTCAATCCTAAATCTGTTCCCCTTCGACTTTGAGGCTATGCCCTCTAGTTCTAGTTTGACTCACCAGTAGAAAAAAAAACCTCCCTACTTCAATCTTAACTATTCCCTTAATAATTTTGTATGTTTTTGAAAGATTCCCCCCTCCCCCAATACTGTCCACCACCAATTTTCTAAATTCCAATGTCTATAGTCCCAATCTCTCCTCATAAGCCAATCCTCTCAACTCTGGAATCAACCTGGTGAACCTCCTCTGCACTCCCTCCAGTGCCAATACAGCCTTTCTCAAGTAAGGAGACTAAAACTGCGCACAGTACTCCAGCTGTGGCCTCCCCAGTGCCTTATACAGCTGCAACATAACCCCCCTAATTTTAAACTCTATCCCTCTAGCAATGAAGGACAATTCCCTCGGGGCAGGTTTTTTTTAAGTCCTAATGTGCAGCACACTTATGAATCTTCTTGTTTAATCCCTTTTTTTATCGTCTTACTCCATTTGCGAGCATGTTAAGGAGACCTGAATATGCCACGGACCTACAGAAGCATGTTTCTACAGCCTCAGCAGTTTGGATATCTGGATCACAAGAGCACGGTATCAATAGAGGAAACATTAAAATGGAATCATCCATAAAGCAGTTGGGTTTTCCTGCTTATTGCTGCAGGGAGTCGAATGGAGTTTTCACTTCATCTTTTTGGAGGAGCGTTATTGGGGGTGGGGGTGTGGGGGCACAGCTTCATGTGGTGACAAGCACAATTGCAAAGATTCCATAATATCAGAAACGTGCTCACTACTGATGGGGACAAAGTTTCTGGGTGGATAGCGCAGTGTTCCAAGTTTAACAATTTCAATGATGTTCTATTATGACATGGGCATCTAGACTCTTGCATTCAGCACAATTGCAAAGATTCCATAATATCAGCAATTGTGTTCACTACTGATGTTGACAAAGTTTCTGGGTGGATAGCGCAGTGTTCCAAGTTTAACAATTTCAATGATGTTCTATTATGACATGGGCATCTAGACTCTTGCATTCAGAGACCTTGTCAGCTTCATTCTACATGAACAGAGCTGAACTTCCTTCCGTTTGCAAATGAATTGAGTATTGCCTGAAATTGCACTTCTTTGGTGGTGCTGGAGAGTTTCGGTCCGGAAGAGTGATTGGACGGACTGGGATTGTTTTCCTCTGGGCAGCGGAGATCGTGAGGGGATGTAATTTAGACGTATGAAATTTGAGGGACATACACAGGGTAGACCAGAAGGAGGGTTAGCCCCTTGATGGAGATATTGATGACCAGAGCGTGTGGGATTAAGGCAAGGAGCAAGGGGTTTAGAGGGGATGTGAGGAAAAACTGTGAGGGTGATGAAAATCTGGAACTCATGGTAGAGGCAGAAACCCTTAACATTTGAGTAGCATTTAGATATTAACTGAGGATGCCAAGGCATACAAGGCAATGGGTCAAATGTTCGATTCATCGAAGCTTACAGCACAGGGAAAAGGTCCTTCAGTACACCGCGTCCACACCAATCAAAAGCAGCCACTTATTATAAACCCATTTTCCATGACACTTTTTTTTTTAAGAAAGATGTTCCTTTAAAACATTTTGTCTGTATCAGGACAGATACAATAATGTCAAACTTCAAAGGGATTGGCAACGAGTGCACATTGGTTGGCAGGTAGGATCCAATTGGTTTAGGTTTTGCTATGGGACTGTGCCAGAGAATTATTGATCCCTCGGCATTTGTTTCACTGAAGTGTGACACTAAGTGTTGTTTCTTTTTTCACCACCAAGAACAAATCCCTGTGTATGAATGTACTTCGCTTCTCTTATGGACCAGACCAAACCTCCTCAAAATGTTCAGAAGATAGTCTAGGTGCTAACGTTTTCTTATTGCAAAGACAAATATAAGATGTTACATTCCAATTGCAATTCGATTGGTCAAACTACCGGATTTAAAGCAAAACACGCTTTAGTCATTGACTCTATTTAAAATATAACAAAAGAAAGAAGGAATTGGACTAACTTGAATGGAGAACTTATCAGAATAATAGATACAGAACTATCCCATAAGCACATCCTTGGAAAAAGGCAAAATCAAAAAACAGATTGGTCTCACATGCAATCCAATAGCCCAGGAAGCAAACCTTCCAACTTGTGGCTATAATCTAGAAAGGGATAAAAATAGCTTCCATTTCTTCAAGATCCCAACAGCTGAAAGCTAAACTAAAGATCCTGGTTCTGTGGGAGTTTAGCCACACCCATTCAGGCTGCCTCTATTGTTCCAACTTGTTTTTTAAATAACCAAAGCCTCCACAAGCTGTTTTCTTACAGACTGCTCCACACCTCTCATTTTAATCTCTCTTTATTTAATAAAAAACAGGACAAAATAACCTCTTGAAGCCACAGCATTGTTACTGTTCAAATAGCCATCAGTGAACCATGCTGCATGTCTTACTGATGATCAGAAATTGGCTATTGGTGATTCTTGTCACATTTGGAATTGCTTGGCAAACATGATCAGATCTTAGTATTATGTCTTGTATTCTGAGTTTTACAAATAAATTATGATTGTGTTTAGAAAGACATAATGAAGAGAGCACAGCATAATAATCACAGATCTCTGTTTAAGCACTGCTTCTCTAAATCCCAAACTCCTTTTTTTTGGGAATTCAAGGTGCAGCCTTCTGAGTTTGTATATGTCAGTGCGCTTTTCTTCAGTTGTCTCTGGAAATGTAGAATTCTGATTTGTGTTCTTTGAAACTACAGTGAGACAAGTTTTGTGCTCTGTGTTTTCTGAGAAAGAAAGGTGGGGACGGTGAAAGGGAGACTTCGACAACTCCTCCCTCATTCGAGTGGGAGATGTAAGTTCCCCAAATGACTGACTACACCAGACAGATCTGGCCTCATTTGAGGTCTCACTTGGTGGCCCTGAAACATCAAGCAGCTCATACGAAATCAAGATTTCCAGTCTTGTAGTGGGACTTTAAATCCATGTGTTATGAGCCAGGACAGACACCATCAAAGCATTTCAAGAAAGTAGCACAGACCCTAACTTTGCTAGCTTTTTTAAGCAGCCGGAACATGGATAGTCTAGGGGGGATGCTGTCGGTCAAACCACATAGTTTTAAACAAAAGAATTTATTTACAAGATTACCAAATAAACACAATCAAAAGCAAACAGAATACTGAATAAGTTAACCTATCCGAAAACCCAACAGATTGTCCCAGCTCAATGATGCTGTTGCAAATACTTGTAACAATCCCCACAGACATCCCTTGGCCTGTAAGGTAAAATCAAACACAGGCTGTTACAGGAGAGTAATCGGTGAGATCAGCATGGACCTGCTTCTTTGGGTCCAGCAGCCTTTCTTCAACTCTGCTGTGCTGAAACTAACCCAAAACCAGAGAAAAGCTGAGCTGGGAGAACTGGCCACTCTCCTTTCATTGTACAAATGTTTTTTTTTTAATTTAAAAGTCTTCTGCCTGAGGCTCTAAAATTCTTCAACTTAAACTTTTTGGAGCCTGTGTCTTTTATGATCTCACTGGGGGGAAAAAAAACAAGGAGCGCATAACCTCCTTAAAGGAGCAGCATCGTCACACATGACATACAGACGATAGCTCCATGAAATTTCCATTTCTTTGGGATAGCAAGAAGATTAGATCATTCATCCTAGATTTACCATGAGAAAATATGAAAGGTCATCCAGCAAATTGATCTACAGCTGAAAGGAGAATACAGGGTAAATACAATTTAATGTTGGGGTGGCTTCATTCAGAAATGTGTGTTTGCAGTGCTTCACACTCTCGCTTTCCTTGAGAGATTAGTGTTAGCAGCTCTCAACCTGGGCTTTATGTTGCCCTTGCAGACTGCTGCTCAGTTTGCTGTCCAATATTGGAATCTTGTGTGTCTGTGTGTGTGGTTGAACTTCAAGTGCCGAAGGGAGGCCAGATGCATCTTTGAAACTCTCTATAGCCTTCTGAACCATTGTCTGAAAGTGTGGTGTACAGTTTTCTGCTGCTTTAACTGCTAATTGGTTCTCAATAATCCTGCAATAATCTTTCTGTGAACGTTGTACATCTGGAGAGGAGGGAGATAATTGCAGTATTCCTAATATCAATTACTGCATATCAATGTATAAATTAGTGCAAGTAAACAGCTGAATGTTACTTCACTCTGTGTCAATGTGTCTCTGTCACTTGCTCTTGCTTTCTGTCCATCCCTCCCTCTCTTCCACCCCCCCCCCCCCCTTGCTCTGTGTATTCCTGTCCTTCTCGCTGTGTCTTTCTTTTTCTCCCTCTCTCATTCTTGTTTTCCATCTCGATCTCTCTGTCTCACGCACTCACATCATTGTTAAAAAACAATATAGCAAATCCCTGAGGGCAGTTCACAAACTGGGTTCAAAGTAGGGAATGCTCAGGGGCGTGACCACAGGCTTGTTTAAAAAGGTAGGTTTAAAGAAGTGAAGAAGATTGATAGATGGGGGTTTATAGAAGAATTCAAGGTATGGGTTCTCAGTGGCTGAGGACATGATCATTTTCAATTTATGATGAAAGATTGCTCGTCAAAATGTTAATTTTTTTTTGTATGCAGATGGCACCAGAACTGCTGAGTCTCTCCAGCAATTTCTGGTTTTGTTCGTTTCAGACCTCCAGTATCCACAGTTCTTTGTTTCATCTGAGCAGGAATAGTGCTGAGCAATGGTGCAATATTGGATGTAGGTGATGAGCAATTGGGACAATTAGAGTTTGCTCATAGACACAGAACTTCAGCAGGAGCTGATGTTACAGACTTGTGGGTATAAGAAAGAGAGCAAGGGATCACTGACATATCTTTGAAAGACTCCAGGTACAGAACAGGGGGAATGGAGAATGAACTCCACTGAGGATACTTTGATTTCAATTTGATAGTCAAACTAAGTGAGGGCAGTCTCCTTAAACAGAGCACTGAGGTTGAGGTGTTAGAGAAGGATGGTATAGTCAATTGTGTCAAAGTTGGTCATGGAGAGAAAAGTGAGGCAATGCCGCCAACTCATTTGAATATTGCTGAAAACAGAGGCATCTTGCACTCATCAGAACAAATGGGAGAATAGCAAGGCATCAAACAATTTTATATACAGAATAAAAGTGCACATCAACTGTGATTGGTGTTCCAGTGAATAAAGTAACAAGAAATATAGGTTCCTTAAGATCCCAGGTAATTCCAAAGGGCCATGTTTCTTTCATTTACAGAGAATTGTGTTGTTGGCCGATCAAAGGAACCTGCTGATTGATTCAGTTGTTTAAAATATGTAGAGTACAGACCAGCCCTACCAGTCGGCACTTGCAAAACTCAATATCTCCTGTGAGATGAGGTTTTGTAATTGGGCAGCACTCGGCGAACAATCCTGCATGTGCTAATATCCATTACTAACAAACTATTCTATCAATTGAGGTTATATTGTAGATCCTTTCCATTTGCTAGAGGTGACATGTACACATATGCAGGTATTCATCCTCTACAAATGAAAGCTATGTCTTTTTGTTTTAAATCCCCTGGGAGCTTTGGGAGCCTATAGTTTCCGGTTAATTTTCATCATGGTAACAATTTTGCCAATCAAAGTCAACCAATCAGGACCCATTATGCTTGTTGGGGTTGTTTGAAATTTGGCATTCTTGCATTTGTCCTGATGTGTGCAAAATGGAAAGCTTTGTAAAAAGTCTGACTTTTCAGCAATATTCAACTTTTGTACAACTAAACTATGGAATATCATTTGTGATTGTTATGGCAATTATAGAGTCCTAATTGGAAGGATCAAAACATGAGATGTTGGAAAACTGAACACTGATTTAGGAGCTGATACAATGTTGTAAGCGTTTTGATGAAGAGCGGTTTAGATGAGATGATAATTTGTAAGGACCAAGGTCTCAAAGAGTTAATGACTGTGATGTTGAAGGGCAAAAGACTCTTACCCGAGATGGGAGTACTGCGCTCGCGTTCATTACTGAGGCTTTACTTGTTCAACACTGTTTCTTGCTACCTCAGCAGGGAAGTAACCACATGCACACAGAGAGAAGAAAATTAAAACATTAATGGGACAAATTTGATAATTGTAAGTAGACATTTTGCTCGATGACCAATCAAACACTTGCGTTGGTGGGTCAAGTTACCCTGAAAAGTATGAAGTATTGGCAACACTCTGTCGAGGTTCACTGTCTCTCAGATGAGTACCTGCCAACAAAAAAAGTACTTATTCAATTGAAAGCACAAGGAGTTCAGCAAAATGTAGGGTTTGGATCTCAGCATAAATTCTTTTATGTTTAAAGAAGAACGACCTGCATATAGGTACATGCTATGGCAAGAATTTGAATGTTTGAGAGGATTTGTTTTGACTGGCAGTCCAAATGCCTTGGATGATGTGCTAATGCATTGCAGCTGAAATATCTCCAGCTCCATATGTTAATATAAGATTGGCAGAGTGTCTAATTCATAAGGCTTCTCGGGGGCTGTTTGCGTGATGGCTGGGTTCATAAAGTGCTAATGCAAGCTTGTACCTTCTCCTGTGAGTTTGTTGCAATTATTTTTATTGATGCCTTTGAGCCTTTGAATTAACTCCATAAAACGAATGCAGCAAGTCAGGATCCAGTGTTCCACTTCAGAACTGCTTTAAACAATTTGTTGAGATTCATCCCGGATGTAAATTAAAGAACATTTTTGTTCTTGGGAATTAGCAGTGGCAACATATGGAGAAATGTGTCTCATTTCAGAGTTCTCGCTTCACAGTTATCAGTCACCAGAAAACCTCATCATTTTTTTTAAGGGCATGCTGAGCTTTTAATAAAGACAATATATTTGAGTTGCAACTGTGTTTGTTTTAAATTTCTTTTTAGGAAGATTGCATTCGCTGCACTGTATTGCATTGCATTGATTATCATATCTTCAGTTATTCCCAACTTTCCTAAGATTTCTAACTTATTCTTGGTGTCAATCTCAGCAGTGTTAGTTATCTTTCTCTTAAGTGTTTGTTCTTTAAGTACAAGCCTTTTTCTGAAAAGAGTCTTCAACCTATTTAGCCAGATGAAGCATCAGAGCTGGGTCTGTCCAACCCAGATGTATACTTCATTATTCTCAGTGCCTGACCTACATTCCGAATTAAGATCTATATCTCAATCTTGCACAAGCCAATTACAGAGGTATAAGGGGTGACAAAGGCTGAAATTGCTGGAGAAACTCAGGCCTGGCAGCATCAGTGGAGAGAACGCGGAATCAACAGAAGTGTTCTGAAGAAGGGTCACTGGACCCGAAACATTTGACTGTGCTCTCTCTCCACAGATACTGCCAGATCCGCTGAGTTTCCCCAGCGGTTTCTCCATTTTTTTTTTCCGATTTCTAGCATCCACCGTTCTTGGATTTTAATTTTGAGGTAGAAGGGGAGAGTTGGCTGAAGAGGACCGGGTAAATAGAGTAAAATGTTTCCATCCCATTGGGAAAGAGACGCAGCAAGAAAGACCCATTTGTGGTTGGCTCAGATGGTTAAGGATAGTATTAGATAAAAAGAAGAGGCTTCTGATGTTGGCATAATAGTAAATTTTATGATTGAGAGTGTTTTTCTTTTTAATAGACTAGAAAAGTGTTGCCAAAAAATTTGATAATAAAGAAACAAAATAGCAAGTTAGTGCCTCGGAATATAATGAGTTTTTAAATTCATGTATGCTATGTGGTCTTTGCCTGGGTCAGGTGTCTGCTGCCCTTGTCTTCCACGTGGTAGATGTTGCAAGTTTGTAAGGTGCTGATCAGAGGAGCATTGGTGAAATACTGCAGTCTTGCAGGTGAGACTCACAACTTCTGTGTACATCATTGGCAAAGGGAGTGAGTGTTGAAGATGCTGGATGGAGTGCTTTGTCTGGGATCAGGTCAAGCTTTGTTTGTTCCTGGAGCTCATCCAGGGAAATAGAAAGTATCCAGTCACACCCCCGACTTGTGGCTTGTAGATGGGTGGTCAGGGACTGGGGAGACAGGAGGTGAACTAATTGCTGCTGGAGTGATGCTGGTGATTGTGAGGGAGGAATGATATATGGTTGATTTTAGCGATGGGAATGCCTTTGAACATCAAGGATGATGGTTAAATTCTCCATTTTTGGGAGAATTTGTGGTCACTACCTGGCATTTGCACAGCATGAGTAGAACGTGACCAAGCCTGGATATTGTCCGGGTCTTGCTGCATGCAGACCTGGCCTGCTTCAGTATCTGAGGAGTCACGAATGGTGCTGAACATTGTGAATCATCTGCGAATATTCCACTTCTGACCTTTTTTTAAGATGGAAGGGAAATCATTTGAGCGGCTAGAGATGTTTGGGCCGAGGACTGTATTGTACGATTAAGAACTTTTGCAAATATTCAAAAAGGAAGAGACCAGGTAAAGGAAACGTAGAAGCAGAGACGAGGGAAATTTTTAAAAATTTCATTAAAACGGTGAGGATATCATTAGCTAGGGCCAGCATTAATTGCACGTAGGACAGTTAAGAGGCAACCACATTGTTATGGGTCTGGAGTCACATGTCGGCTAGACCAGGTAAGGATGGCAGTTTTCATCCCTAAAGGAACCAGATGAAATTCATACAGCATGGTACTCCTTCGTGTGATAGACAGACAAAATGTCTTTTGGCTTGATGGCAGCAGCCTTTCTGTTGTTACTGCACAGCAGCAAGGTAAAATAGCTCGTTTTACCTATTGCTCAAACCTTAAAGATATAGTATCCTTCCATGATTATCCGAGGTGGACTGATCAGTTTTCAGGACCAAAATGGGAACAGGCATTTGATGAGTTTAAACTTCACTCTTCCTAATTAACCCACCAGTAACTAACATCCACTGAAGGTGGTGAATCATTGATAATACGCTAGCTGATCTAACACATATCACAGGATTCTTGAATAACTTGTCTGATTTTTCACCTTTTTTAATGTGAAAATCTGGCAATGTTACAAGGGGACAAGGCCAACCTGGATAGACAAGTCAGTAAACCCAACGAACGGACTGGAATATTCATCCTTTACAATTAGTGACTATGGCAATAAAACTGAGGCTATTTTTAACAACTGACCTTTTATTGATAAACTCATAAATTGATCACCAGCCATTTGTTCACTGTGCAAGCTGAAACAAGGCATATTAAAGCCATCCTGTGGGATTAAGGTTCATCTCATCAGATCATTTGACTCCATGTTGTGTACAAACTTATGGGCCTAAGGCCAATCTTTTGATTCTGAAAACTGACCGCTTATCCTTTTGGACATTCTGCCTATCTCTCTCAAATGAGTACTGTGGTATATGAATTTCAGTGCTGGTGTGATGCCAGGGATGTGGGCCACAAGTCATGAAGGCAGGCAGATTATACCAAGCAGTTTTATCCCTTTGACTGTTTACAACAAACAAGGGACTTATTATACTCAACCAGTCCACATTTGCAAATCTCAGAGCACAGTGTCCAACATTAGATGTGATTCTGTGACTTGACAATATTTGCTAAATAATTCTGAATCTGTGATGAATTCTGCTAAAAGCCAATTTGTGGCTTTGAGTTGGGCTTGCAAAGTGTTGCATTTGTGTATACTGGAAGTTACGTATGTTACTACACAGGGCCCAGTCCTTTACAGACAGACAGACAAAACAGACACCATGCCAGAACAGAATAGGTGACAATCATTCTTTCTCACTCATTTCTCAGAGCAAGGCCTTAACCATGCAGTCGACCTGCCTGGTTTAAAATTTAACAGCACATGATAGTTAACTATCAGTCGTCGTTAACTAGGTCATTATTTAATAATTAGAGATTACTTGCCATCAGCACACTTCTCTCAAACTGAATCCATCTTGCTTTCTCTTCATTTTGGCAATTGTTACAAATTAACCTGAATCTCACATTAAAGGCTTTGACAAAAATGTCCTTTTCAGCAAGATGTAGTCCATTTAGATTTTAAAAAAAGCATTTTGTAGTGATTATGATGAGGTCAATCAGGTAGCCCTCCAATAGAATGAGTTCCTTCATTGGGGCTGTTAACCTGGTCCAGTCAGGGAGCCCTGGCTGACAGATAAACAGGAATGTCAGAGGCTCTGTTCACCCTGAGAGCTGGCTCTGAGGGAGCTGGATCAGTGTCAAGTTCTATGTACATGTAAATAAAGGGGACTTGGTGATGGGATACTGGTCTCTTTGCAGTTATTTCACATTTAATGTAATGCGACACAAAAATTTAAAATACAAGATAAGGGTTTGTTAAGCTGAGAATGATAGTAACCTGGATAGAGCATTGGTTAACAGCCAGATTGTGGACAGATGAGTCAAATGGGGGATTTTCAAATTGGCAGTCAGCATGTGGATCAGTGCTGGAGTCTGTGGATTACACTTTATATTAATGAGTAAGGTGAAGCATAATATCTCAAGTTTGGCGATACAAAGCCAGGTTGGAAAGCACGCTATAAGAATGATTTGGAGGTGCAGGTGTTGGACGGGGGTGTACAAAGTTGAAAATCACAATACCATGTTATACTCTGACAGATTTATTTGGAAGCACTAGCTTTCGGAGTGCTGCTCCTTCATCAGATGGTTGTCAATCACCTGATGAAGGAGCAGCGCTCAGAAAGCTAGTGCTTCCAAATAAACCTGTTAGCATTCAACACCAGGTTATAATCTATAAGGATCCAACAAAGATATAAATGGGTTGTGTCGCAGCAAAATGGCCAATGGCGCATAATAAGGGAAATTTACTTCGATCCTAAGTGCAGAAAAGGAGAATATGTTTTAAAAGAAATTTTTTTTTAAATGCTGCAAATGCCGATATTTCGGGACTGGTGGCACTTGCACACAAAGATAGCATACCGCTGCAGCAAATTATTTCCCCTTGCTGAGAAGTTTAGGACTAAGGGCTACCATTTCAGGATAAGAGGTGCTCATTTATGACTGAGATGAGGACACATTTCCTCATGCAGTGGAATTCTCTACTGCAGGAAGTTGTGGATGCTTTTGCCATCATTTATGTTCATTTTTGAGGTAGACAGATTTTTTGGTCTTTGAGGGCAGAGAGGGAATGGGTGGAAAATGGAGTTAAAGCCCAGGATCAGCCATAACCATATTGAATGACAAAGGCAGGTTTGATAAATGGTGTACTGTTTCCCCCCCCACCATTTCTTTTTTTTCTGTCCGAGGCCCAATCTACCCCAAACTTAGTGCTAACTCTCCACCTTATGCGTACGTGCCCCCACTCCCTTCAGTCAGTTTAATTTAGTGCACAAGAGAATTGTGTCTCTGGCTCAATGCCTCTGTGTTCAACAAGGGCCATGGGACAGATGATTGCTCTCTCACAAAGGAAGCTGAAATCTTCCAGGAATGCAAACACGAGATGGGCATCCCACAGACAGAACGGAAAAAGTGACAGATCAGTGCAGGAATTCACTGAGTGGGTTTGCTTGAGAAATGAATGTTGAACAAAATAAAATGGATTACAGAAAGCACTAAAACAAAATAGATTTGGAGGCTTTACCAACTCAGGAGCACATAGTTGTAGCATGGTGGGGTGGTTCAGGTTAGCTTAGAATTGTCATGTCAAACATCACAAGTTGCTCAAGAATGATGGAGAGAAAGTGGTTCGGAGAGTAGCAGTATTGGTAACAGAGTATATTACAACATTGGAACAGACTATGTTTACAGGTTTAGTAAGATATTCAGTATGTGGAGAGGGTGGAGGAGTAACGGGGGAAATGGTGCAATTTTCTCAATATATAACAGGCCACCAGTCAGAGGAAAACAAATGTGGGCCGTTTAGAGAGAAATACAAGACAGCTGAACAATAAAATGATTTGTAACTAGTCCACAACAGACAAAAGAAATGTCTGATCAAAGGTGCTCCACCAATTTTGCTACAAGTAAAGCTTTCAAATGGCTTGTTTTGAATGCATTTTGTACTCACATATTTTCAATCCCTCTATCTGATACTACTTCCTAACTCTCATTGATAATACAAATTTTGGTTAAAATCTGCGATTTGAAATAAAACCAATTACCAAGTGAGTATAACAATTTGGAAATAGCACTGCATTTTGTTTTCAGTCATGACTCAAAAATGCAGGGCTCCACTGGAAGTTGCCAACTTTTTTCAGACAAAGAACAATGTGACAGAGAAGGTAGAAAACAAAGTGGCAGGTCAACTGTGAGGAATCCTCAAATATAGAAACAAAATATAGAAATTGCTGGAGAAAATCAGCAGGTCTGGCAACTTCTGTAGAGAGAATGCAGAGTCACCATTTCAATTATCCTCAAATACAGGTTAGGTTGAGACTTTATAAATGTATACTTTGCCTTAAATCAACAGTAGATCAAAGAATAAAGATCCAGAGATAAACTGATGTTGGTTTAAATGGGATTGTAAAATAGAAGTATTATAACTAATACTAGGGCTGAAAATATTAAACAAAAACGTGTGACGTTAAAGTGTAGAGTGGAGATAAAAAGGGGTATTAAAGGATGAAATCAAAATATTGAAAAAGAGAAACATATGCAAAAGTTTTTTGAAGAAAGGTAGATATATTAGAAATAAAAGGGTCATTAGTATATGACTTAAGGGAATCTAATTGTAGAGAGGAAAACTATCGTAAAATGCCAAAATTCATAAAGCATAAACTAAGAATGTAGTTGTACTAGAGGAGGATGTTAGATTGTTGTACGTAACTTTGGAGAAGGAGTTGGTTCAGATAAAATCGGCAATACTGGAGGTAGATAAGGCACTGGACTGCCAGCATGCTTCCGAAACTGAGAGGATGTCTGACCATGCAGCAACCTGCAATGTGTTACACTGGGAACAGACCAGCTGTGTACAGGCCAATGTTCCCTTTAGCAACCTTAAATGCTCAAAGCCAATGGTGTACAGCAAAGAAAAGTTCAAGTGATGATTCCTGGAGGATATGTAAATAAATGGTTCTGATTGATGAGGCAGGTAACTGGGTAAATGCAGGCGATTGGAAGGAAACTTTCAGAATAATAGTTTAAGATTGACTTAATGAGGATTTAGAATAGTAATATGGACAGCATAAATTTGTAGTGGGCAAGTTGTATTTTTACACATGAAGTAGAGATTTTTGAAGAAGTTACTGAATATTGGTTTCTGTGTATGGATTCCTGCAGGAACCTTTTTCATTAAAAAAAAATTGCAAGTACAGGGGACTGGAGCAAGGGTTTTGTTCGGGTGTTGGATAATGTTTTGGAAGTTGCTCTGCTCCTTCATGTTGTGACCAGTGTGGGGAATAAATGAAGAGAGGTTCAAATCAGGTTCTGCAAAGGGTGTGAAATCAGCTTGATTTCTTAAAGTTATAAATGTTGTCAGCTCCATGAGTTTTAGAAAGTAGGAGGATAGTCCAAACAGAGTATTGGCATTTGCGCAGTATTGTAGCACATTTATTAGAGTCCTAGCGATGTACAGTAAAGAAACAGATCCTTTGGTCCAACTTGTCCATGCTGACCAGATATTCTCAACAAATCTTGTCTCACCTGCCAGCACCTGGCCCTTATCCCTCTAAATCCTTTCTATTCATATACCCATCCAGATGCCTTTTAAATGTTGGAATTGTACCAGCCTCAACTACTTCCTCTGGCAGCTCCTTCCATACAAGCACCACCCTCTGTGTGAAAAAGTTGCCTCTTAGATCCCTTTTAAATCTTTCCCATCCACCTTGAACCTATGCCCAGTAGTTCTTCACTCCCCTACCCTGGAGAAAAGAGCTTCTCTATTTACCCTCTCCATGCCCCTCAAGGTTTTATAAACCTCTGTAGGGTCACCTTTTAGCCTCTGCTCCAGGGAATAATTACCCAGCCTAGTCAGTCTCTCCCTTTAGCTCAATCCCTCCACCAGAGCAACATTCTTGTAAATCTTTTCTAAGCCCTTTCAGTTTCACACCATCCTTCTTACAGCAGGGAGACCAGAATTGCATGCAATATTACAAAAATGGCCTAACCAATGTTCTGGACAGTTGAAACATGACCTCCCAACTCCTGTGCTCATTACAGGTGTACACTGGCCAATAAAGGAAAGCATACCAAACACCACCTTCACCATTCCATCTACCTGTGACTCCACTTTCAAGGAACTACGAACCTGCACTTCAAAGTCCATTTTATTCAGCAACACTCCCCAGGACCTTAGCATTAAGTATAGAAGTCCTGCCTTGATTTGCCTTTCCAAAATGCAGCACCTCACATTCATCTAAATTAAACTCCATCTGCCACTCCTCAACCCATTAATCCATCTGATCAACATCCCACTGTACTTGGAGGTAACCTTCTTCGTAATCCACTATACCTTCAATTTTGGAGTTATCTACAAACGTATTATGATGTTCACATCTACATCATTTATATAAATGAGGAAAAACAATGGACCAAGCACTGATCCTTGTGACACATCACTGATTACAGGCCTCCAGTCCGAAAAGCAAGCTTCCGTCTTCTACCTTCAAGCCAGTTCTGTATCCAAATGGTTAGTCCTCCCTGTATTCCATGAGACCTAACCTTGCTAACCAGTCTACCATGAGGAACCTTGTTGAACGCCTTACTGAAATCCATATAGATCACACCCATTGCCCTGCCACCATGAATTATTTTTGCTTCTTCTTCAGCAATCTCAAACAGGTTAGAGACACATGATTTCCCATGCACTAACCCATGTTGACTATCCCTAATCAGTCCTAGTCTTTGCAAATGAATGCATATCCTCTCCCTCAGGATTCCCTCCAACAACTTTTCCACCACCAATGTTGGGCTCACCGGTCTATAGTTCCCTGACTTTTCCTTACCACCCTTCTTAAATAGTGGCACCACATTAGACAACCTCCAGTCTTTTGACACCTCATTTGTGTCTACCGATGACACAAATATCTCAGCAAGGGGTCCAGTAATCGCTTCCCTAGCTTCCCACAGAGCTCTAGGGTACACCTGATCAGGCTTTGGGGATTTTTCCACCTTTTATGCATTTTAAGCCACCCAGCACCACCACCTCGGTATTACAGACATTTTTCAAGATATCATTATCTATTTCCCCACGTTCTCTATCTTCCATATCCTTCTCCACAGTAAATACTGATACAAAATACTTGTTTAGTATCTCCCCGATCTCCTGCAGTTCCACAAGTAGGTGACCTTGCTGATCTTTAAGGGGCCCAATTCTCTCCCTAGTTGCCCTTTGTCCTTTAATGTCCTTGTAGAATCCCTTTGGATTCTCCTTTACCGGTTTACCAAAGTTGCCGTTATGCGAAGGTATGAAGTTGTATTGATTTTGAATGCAGTTAATTTTATTACTACTCTGTTGTTCCTATGAACCCTTACTGAGATATCATGTAATTTTACCAGTTTGTATCTGGCCTCTTTTGCCAAGTGGTTTTTGTACCCACTTCAGAAGACTCTCAAGGAGTGTTCACTTGTGAAAGGCTCGATATTCAGTTCACAGGCGAAAAGCTTACAAGAGCTTAATTATGAGTTAGAATGCCTGATATATACCAGCGAAGCAAGTACATTTCCAACACAGAAGGGGCACTCTGCCAATTCTTTCATAACAGTGACTTATAACTAATCCTACGAGATTAGTCCTCATGTATTTATCCAATTTTCCCATCAGAAGGTGCAATGGTTCCTGCATCAGCTACTCACCGTGCCAATATGCACCACACACCAACAACTCTCTGCATTTAAAAAGAGCAGTCTCCTAACCTCCACCACCTTGGTCTTGCTTGTTGCAATTTTAAATTGGATCAGTCATCACTGATCAAATTTGCTGATGTGTGTTTCAGGATTAGAAAATATATGTCTTTTGGGTCTGTTCATGTTAGTTTGATTTCTTAGTATGGAAGAAATGTGTTATTATGTTCGTAAATAGAAAGCAAAAATAGAAATCAAACTGACCTAAATCAGTAATTCAGGAACTTGACTTAAGACTTGTGGTCCAAACCTGGACAAAAGAACTGAATTTTAGAAATGAGAAGAAAATTACATAAGACAGCTGTTGACACGGTGCAGCACCAGGGAGCGCTAGCAAAATTGAAGTCAGTGGGATTCAAAAGGAAAACTTTCCGCTGATTAGAGCCATTTCTAACATGAAGAGGATAATTTTGGCAGTTAGATGGGAATCATTCTGCCTGAAGGACATCAGGGTAGAGGTTCCTCGGAGTAGCTTCTATCTTAGTTGCATCAGCAAGGACCCTCCTTCCATCAGTAAGGTCATGACAGGGGGGGTGGTGGTGCTCACTGCACAGTGCTGGCTCCTCAGCTATTCGAACAGTCTGTGCACACGTGAGGCAAGGGCTTATCAGTAGCAATAATGTTGCCTGCCACTTGTGTGACACCAGTTTTTAAAAAAAAGTTCGAGAAAAGGGAATCCCTACTGACATTCGATGGTATTGCCATTGTTGAATTCTCCTCCATCAACATCCTGATGGCACCGCTAACCAGATCTGGTTTCCTCCCACAGTCCAAAGATGTGCAGTTAGGTGGATTGGCTGTGCTAAATTGCCCATAGAGTCCAGGGATGTGCAGGATAGGTGGGTTAGCCATGGGAAATGCAGGGTTACAGGGATCAGGTGGGTCTTGGTGGGATACTCTGTGGAGGGGAATTGTTGTGGTCTCGATGGGCCAAATGGTCTGTTCCACACTGTATAGGGATTCTATGATTTTTGCTTTGAACAACCGTAATATTACTGTCGATGCAAGAGTATGACAAGTAACTCCCCTCCTGACTCCCCAAAGCCTGTTCACTGTTGGCAAGGCACAGGTCAGGAATGTAATGGAATATTTTCCACTTGTCTGGATGAGTGCAGCTCCAGAACACTTGAGCTCAAAACCACCCAGGACATAGGAACCTATTGATCAGCACCTCATTTGATCACCAGAAACATTTAAAACTTCCACTACTGAAGCACGAAGGCAGCGGTGTGTATTATCTACAGAAACTCACCAAGTCTTCTTTGTCAAATGGTTTCCAAAAGTGTAATTCCACCAGCTAGAGGGACAAGATTTATGGGAACACCACCCACCTACAAGTTACCCTTGAAGTTGATTTGGAAATCTGTCACATTATCTTCACTGTCGCTGGGTCAAAGCCCTGGAACTCTATTTTCTAGCAACATTCTGAGTTGATCTGCACAACATGGTTCACAAAGGCCACTTACTGTCACCTTCTCAAGGGCAGTTAACGATGGGCAATAAATGTTGGCCAAGCTAGCAATGCCATCCCTTACTTAATAACAAGGTGCTAGATGGATGGCAGAAAGCTGGGATATCTTGCCTTTTGGGTAGATCCCACCCATCGAATACCTATATTTCTTGTCATAAACAATTCTATAAAAACAAATTAACTCTGGTGTATTGTTTTGCTGGTAGCAACAGATTTGTATTCTGTTGTCCAAATGGTTGTTTTTCACTTGAGATAGCTGTTAGCTCAGTTGGCATGTGGCAATCGAGCTCTTGCTATTGATTCTAACCGTGTTGCTGTGGCAACAGGGATTATTAGGTAACCATCAAGATTAGGGGTCCGAACCAGTTTTTTGTTTGAATCTTGTTTCCGTACTACACCGGCCAATAATAGGGAACTATTAGCTGAGAACTAACTCTGTACACTCCAGATAGGGAGATTAGGACCTTTTCTTGAGTCGTATCAAGTTTGCATTAAAATCCTGAATGGCCTTGACAAGGTGGGTGTGGAAGGGCTGTTTCCTGATGTGGGTCAGTCCAGAGCCACGGGACAGTATTTTAAAAATAGGCTGTCTACCCTGGAAAGGCAGTATTATGGGAATGTTCTGAGGATTGTGTGGCTTTGGAACACTCTTGCCACCTCAAGAAGGCAGTAGAGTTGGGGTATTGACAATTTTTTTAAGGAGGACCACTTTTTATTCATTCACGGGATGAGGGCGTCACCAGCTAGGTCAGCATTTATTGCTCTAATTGCCCCAAGGGCACTTAAGAGTCAACTGCGTTGTTGTGGGTCTGGACTCGCATGTTGGCCAGACCAGGTAAGGATGGCAGTATCCTTTCCTAAAGGACATTAGTTAGCTCGATAGCTTTGTTAGGTAAAGGAATCTAAGGTTATCAAGGCTAGATTGGAATGTCGAATTCGCAAGACAAATACGGCACAGAAACAGACCCTCCTCTCCAACTCGTTTGAATGGCCTACACCTTATTTGATGTGATTGTCAGACTCTGGTATAGATTTAGATTTGATAACATTTGCTGAAAGTTACCTTGCATTTAGAGTGTGGCTTACCAAATGTTACTGTTATTAGATGCTGTGATGCAAACAATGATTATAAAAGCACAGCCTACACATTCTTTCCTGTTCTTAGTTCTCATCACTTCCTGCCTACACCGCTGCCTCTGTGCTTCAGTAGTGAAGGTTTTAAATGTTTGGGGTGATGGATGAGATTCCTGTATATAGAGTCATAAGGACTTCTAAAGGGTCACCCCTCCGCCTCCAATATTCCAGGGAAAACAGCCCCAGCCTATTCAGCATCTCCTGATAGCTTAAACCCTCCAACCCTAGCAACATCCTTGTAAATCTCTTCTAAACCCTTTCAAGTTTCGCAACATCCTTCCTATAGGAGGGAGACCAGAATCGCATGCACAATTCCAATCTGTCCATCTTCCTGTCTCTGTCTACATCTATCCACTCAACCTCTCTCCAACCCCATTTCCATAATACAACTTTTTTTTTCTGGCTGCTATCAGTTCTGATGAAGAGTCACCACACTTGATACGTTAACTCTATTTTCTCCCCACAGATGCTGCCAGAGTTTCTCCTTCAATTTTTGTTTCAGATTTCCAACATCCGCAGTTCGTTCTTTCATTGAGATCTATTAAAAAAATCACATTTTGAGAGAGAGCAAGAACGTTTTGCACCAAAATCCTTTCAAATGCCTGGGAGTTCTACCCGTGAAAAATGTTCAAGATTTCTTTGCATTGAAATTGATTGAGCACTCTCAAAGTAAATGTAACATTTTCAATCCAACTTGTCCATTCTGAACAGATATCCCAACCCAATCTAGTCCCACCTGCCAGTACCCGGCCCATATCCCTCCAAACCCTTCCTATTCATATAGCCATCTAGATGCCTTTTAAATACTGCAATTGTACTCGGCTCCACCACTTCCTCTGGCAGCTCATTCCATATGCACACCACCTTCTGCGTGAAAAAGTTGCCCCTTAGGTCTCTTTTATATCTTTCCCCTCTCACCTTAAACCTATGCCCTCTAGTTCTGGACTCACCCACCCCAGGGAAGAGATTTTGTCTATTTACCCTATCCATGCCCCTCATGATTTTATAAACCTCTACAAGGTCACCCTTCAGCCTCCAATGTTCCAGGGAAAACAGTCCTAGCCTATTCAACCTCTCCCTATAGCTCAAATCCTCCAACTCTGGCAACATCCTTGTAAATCTTTTCTGAACCCTTTTGTGTTTCACAACATCTTTCCGATAGGAAGGAGACCAGAATTGCACGCAATATTCAAACAGTGGCCTAACCAATGTCCTGCACAGCTGCAACATGACCTCCCAACTCCTGCACTCAATACTCTGACCAATAAAG
The DNA here is from genome assembly GCF_004010195.1 of Chiloscyllium plagiosum. Lineage (NCBI taxonomy): Eukaryota > Metazoa > Chordata > Chondrichthyes > Orectolobiformes > Hemiscylliidae > Chiloscyllium > Chiloscyllium plagiosum. Next base: position 74,695,101 of record NC_057719.1, read on the forward strand.
GAAAGTATACCAAATGCCGTCTTCACTATCCTATTATCTACGACTCCACTTTCAAGGAGCAATGAACCTGCACTCCAAGGTCTCTTTGTTCAGCAACACTCCCTAGGACCTTAGCATTAATTGTGTAAGTCCTGCTAAGATTTGCTTTCCCAAAATGCAGCACCTCACATCTATCTAAATTAATCTTCATCTGCCATTTCTCAGCCCATTGGCCCATCTGATCAAAATCCTGTTTTACTCTCAGGTAACCTTCTTCGCTGTCCACTACACCACCAATTTTGGGGTCATCTGCAAGCTTACTAACTATACCTCTTATACTCACTTGCAAATCATTTATATAAATTACAAAAAGTAGTGGACCCAGCACTGATCCTTGTGGCACTCTACTGGTCACAGGCCTCCAGTTTGAAAAACAAACCTCCACCACCACCCTCTGTCTTCTACCTTTGAGCCAGTTCTGTATCCAAAAGGCTAGTTCTCCCTGTATTCCATGAGATCTAACCTTACTAATCAGTCTCCCATAGGGAACCTTGTCGAACGCCTTACTGAAGTCCACATTGATCATGTCCACCACTCTGCCCTCATCAATCCTCTTTGTTCCTTCTTCAAAAAACTGAATCTAGTTTGTGAGACATGATTTCCCATGCACAAAGCCCCGTTGACTATCGCTAATCAGTCTTTGCCTTTCCAAATACATGTACATCCTGTCCCTCCGGTTTCCCTTCAACAATTTGTCCACCACTGACATCAGGCTCACTGGTCTATAGTTCCCTGGCTTGTCCTTACCACCCTTCTTAAACAGTTAGCCAATCTCCAGTCTTCCAGCACCTCACCTGTGACTATAGATGATACAGATATCTCAGCAAAAGGCCCAACAATCACTTCCCTAGCTTCCCACCGAGTTCTGAGGTACACTTTACAAGGTCCTGGGGATTTATCCACTTTTTTGTGTTTCAAGACATCCAGCACTTCCTCCTCTGTAATGTGGACATTTTCAAGATGACACCATCTATTTCCCCACAATCTATATCTTCTATGTCCTTCTCCACAGTAAACACTAATACAAAGTACTTGTTTAGTATCTCCCCCAATTCCTGTGGCCTTGCTGATCTTTGAGGGGCCCTATACTCTCCCTAGTTATCCTTTTGTCCTTAATGTATTTGTAAAAACCCTTTTGGATTCTCCTTAATTCTATTTGCCAAAGCTATCTCATGTCCCCGTTTTGCCCTCCTGATTTCCCTCCTAACTATACTCCTACTTTCTTTATACTCTTCTAAGGATTCACTCAATCTATCCTGTCTATACCTGACATATGCTTCCTTCTTTTTCTTAACTAAACCTTCAATTTCTCTAGTCATCCAGCATTCCCTGTACCTAACAGCCATTCCTTTCACCCTGCACTCCTGATATCTCATTTCTGAAGGCGTTCCATTTTCCAGCCGACTCTTTACCTGCGAACATCTGCCCCCAATCAGCTTTTGAAAGTTCTTGCCTAATACCGTCAAAGTTAGCCTTCCTCCAATCTAGAATTTCAAGTTTTAGATCTGGTCTATCCTTTTCCATCACTATTTCAAATCTAATAGAATTATGGTCGCTGGCCCCAAAGTGCTCCCCCACTGACACCTGCCCTGCCTTATTTCCCAAGAGTAGGTCAAGTTTTGCACCTTTTCCAGTCTGTCCATCACATATTGAATCAGAAAATTGTCTTGTACACACTTAAGAAATTCCTCTCCATCTAAACCCTTAACACTATGGCAGTCCCAGTCTATGTTTGGAAAGTTAAAATCCCCTACCATAATCCCTACCTATTATTCTTGCAGATAACTGAGCTCTCCTTATAAATTTATTTCTCAATTTCCCTCTGACTATTAGGGGGTCTATAATACAATCCCAATAAGGTGATCATCCCTTTCTTATTTCTCAGTTCAACCCAAATAACTTCCTTGGATGTACTTCCGAGAATATCCTCCCTCAGTACAGCTATCCTGCTAATGCTATCCCTTATCAAAAATGCTACTCTTTCTCTCCTCTCTTTCCCCAACCTCTGTCCTTCCTGTAGCATTTGTATCCTGGAACATTAAACTGCCAGTCCTGTCCATCCCTGAACCACATTTCTGTAATTGCTATGGTATCCCACGTTCTTAACCATGCCCTGAGTTCATCTGCCTTCCCTGTTTGGCTGCTTGCATTGAAATAATTGCAGTTTAATTTATCAATCCTACCTTGTTCTCTGCTTTGCCCCTGTCTGGCTGCTTGCCTGCCTGGCTGGCTGACTGACTCGCTTCTTTTATCAACTGTACCAGTTTCAGATTGATTTCCTTCCTCACTATCTCCTTGGATCCCACCCCACCTTATTTATCAATCCTACCTTGTTCTCTGCTTTGCCCCTGTCTGGCTGGCTGACTGACTTGCTTCTTTTATCAACTGTACCAGTTTCAGATTGATTTCCTTCCTCACTATCTCCTTGGATCCCACCCCACCTTAATAGTTTAGATCCTCCTGAAGAGGGGCGTAAACTTAAAACAACAAGAATACCTTAGTTAAGACTGAAATTTCGCAGATCTGTTACCTATCAAAATATAAACATTAATAACTGGATTTTTTTGTCTTAATGGACTGGCCTCTGAAGCCATGAGTGGCTGAAAAGAAGTTAATGCATCAAAATATGTCAACGCTGGCTCCAGTCCAGCTCGCAGAGTATGTCTGGTTTAAGTGAATGCACTGCTGCCTTTCAGACAGCTGAGTTTCTGATGTGATACAGCTGAGGCAGGCTGCTGAAGCAGTGCTAACAATGGGACCCAGTGTATTACTGAATTGCCATGTCCCGTGTGAGTAAATGGGACCCAAAGGTAAAGATGCACAATGAACTGAAGTGTATTGCCTAAGCTGGGAGAGATCCAAGTTCTAGAGGAGGCGGGGTGGGGGGGAAGGTGGTGGTGGTGGTGGAGAGAGAGGTGGCAACTTGTATCATTTCCTGTCACCACTACCCCCCTTTCATCCTGCTCATAATTTTGAATAACTGCAGACCACAAGATGGGCTGTGGAGATTCTTGGCAGACTTTCAGCGTAGTCAGGATTTATTGCTCTAGTCATGATCAGGATGGCGGAAAAGAGCTGTTCGGATCTTGCCGTTCCAGCTTTATCAGCTGCTGCGATCTCATGGCTGATTTAAACCTTCACCTTTTGCAAATTATTTACTGATTTTTCTCTTCGTCTAGCAGACATGTCGAAGAATTCAAATTCATCTCTTGACAGTATTGTTCTCTCTCTTCAGTGATGTAGTGACTCTCACAAATGACCCAGTGTCATTCTGCAGCCTCATGTCCGCTTTATTCTGCAAAGCTTTGCTTAAAAAGCTGGGAGACCGAATCCAAAAGAATTTCTGTCCTCTCCGTTGGTTGCCCACCCAGTCTAGACTAGTTTCTTAATTATGAATCACTAAAATGTTCTGTTCAGTGATTTCATTCTTTTAATAGTTTCTGGCAGTATCCCATGTGGTGTATGCATTTCAGATTGAACGTTTCTAAACTTGCTTCATTTGAAGTCCTTCTGTGACTCTCTTGTTTCTTGCAGTTCTTTACAGTAAAGAGAAACGTTACCCCAGGTACTTAGTTCAGTTGTTACTGCATGGTACCAGCAGGATAATGTAGGCTGTTTAGGCTTAGATTGTCAATGATTGGCAGTTGCAAGGATTTGTTGATTCCAGCAAGCAAATTAAAACAAGCTCATTCCACCACCTTGCTGTTGAGGAACTATTTTTGTCTCCTCTCAGAAAATCAAAAGTGACATAGTGGTTCCTGACAGTACAACGCTGAAGAAATAAGTGTTTCTAATTCTACACTACAGCAAATATTTGTCCACCATTGAGAGTTCCGGAGATTGTTGGCATTTATTGTGACGTGGAGTTAAGTGAGATTTTCCCCAGTGAAATTAGGTCAGTCGGTGTATTTCAATTCCTTTCATTATTTTGTTTTCTTTTCTTGATGCATTTGCAAACTGCGCTCATCCTGCAGAGAAAAGGGAAGAAGGGACTTGGATGGAGTCTTTTCGTGCCTGGCCACTGTTTTCAGCTGTGGGGCGCAGTTGTGGAAAGGACACCAGTTTTAGTTGGAAAAATTCAGTTTCCAAAAGCCTGGCCATTCCAATTTTTAGTGCGACAGTTAATACTGTATATTTATGGCTGTTTAAATCATAACATCCAGGAATTCCTTTGTGCCCGTCTTTTGCTGCAGTTGTCCAAAGATATTCTTTCTCTTCAAGTCAGCACTTTGAACTTTTATAGCATCACAGCATTTTAAATTCTTGGCTGTATTTCATTGCATTGCATTTATTAAAGAGAGAATTTTAAAATGTGATCGGGTTTCAGCAGCAATGCTTTTCCGAGATCGCAAAGAGGCTAATATTACCCATATAACAATGACTGTGAACATTTCTTCGCTCCCACCCCCGAGATCTATAGGATAAAAGAATTCGACAATTTGACCGAGATGGTAGGTGCAGGCAGCACTTAGCCAGTTTGCTCCATGAGCATGTTCGCTCCCCATCATCACGCCCAAGTGATGAGTAGTCACGTGTTAACTATGTTGGTGAGTGTAGGTCAGGATATTAGTTCATGTGGGATATTGCAGCTCTCCCCATTCTTGCCTTCACTTTTACCTTGCATGTGGGTTTTGCACAGGGATTGTTAAATAATAATTACGAAGCATAAGCTTTTCCTTTACCTTTTCCTTCACTTTGCAGCCCCTGAGCGGTGCACTGTTATTTGTGGACCCTACACTGCATCCCAGATTTAGAGCTCAGGTCTACTTTTTATACAGTGGGGTTACTTGGGCAACTCTTTAAATATACAGTAATTCTTAGCATCTTTCATTGCACTGCGATGTCACCTTTTGAGGGGAGAAACAAATTTTAAGACATCAATAAATCTCAATAACAAAGTGAACTTCACCTTCTTTCTTACAGCTGCTTATTTAGGGCCACAATGCGTTACATTTGTGCAGATTGGAAACTGCAAAAACACTTAGTCCTTGCATGTATTTCAACGCAACAGAATAAGTGATGTTCATTCTTAGCACAATGACTTTGATTAGTCAAGGCCATCAGCCTAGTTTAAATTTAAACAACGGGCTGTCCAGTTGGATTGAATAGTCTGTAATTCTGCGCTATATGACTCGAAAGCTTGCTAGTTAACCATCAGTCAGCACTTAATCAGTACATCAGTAATGAAAATGCTATAGACAGTGTAAAAGGTCTATTTTCCCTTTGCCTTGGTATTTTCAAATTGTCCTGATGAGTGCAGGATGAAAAGCTTCTGCAACAATTTCTTACCTCAACAGTACTTAACAGTTATTGAAATATTGTTTGTTTATGGAACCCATCCAGAATAAGAACTGCCTCCCTCTTTATTCGGCACTCCACTGTGAGTATTTCCATGGTGCATGGATTAGTCAGCTGGGGCATCCTATACAGCCCACTATAAGCTGTTGAAAGTCACGAGTAGTCCTGCCCAAAGGACCTGCTGGAAGTAGGTCCTCTCAGCAGCTGGTTGTAGTGTGCTCTGGCTGTAGCTTGTGGTCTGAACCAGTGAAACCTGGCAGCATTATAGTGGGTCTTGTGTGAGTGGCACCCTTATGAGGAGGGAGTGTGATCCAGAGTGTGGGTTGGCAAATGTGTCAGTAAAGCTCATAATTGGCATCTGAATCACTGCTGTTTCTGATGAACAATAATGTCTTTGTTATGGTTGTCCTTCTGTTTTTCATTTAGATTGTTACAATTGAACTTTTAATAAGTATTCAGTGAGCATAGATTTGCAGTCATAGTCATACGTAGAAACAGACCCTTTGGTAAACATGCTGAACATAATCCCAAACTAAACTAGTCCCACCTGCCTGCTCCTGGCCCATATCCCTCCAAATCATATCCATCCAAAATCCTTTTAAGCGTTATAATTGTACCCGCATCTTCCACCTCATCAGGAGGTTCATCGCACACACTAACCTCGTTCTGTGTAAAACGTTTGCCTCTTATGTCTTATTTTTTAAAACTCTCTCCTCTCACCTTATAAAGAAAAATGTGCCCCCTAGTCTTGCAATTCCCCACCTTCGGGGAAAAGGCAACTACCACCACCTCTATCTGTATCCCTCATTATTTTATAAACTGCTATACGGTCACCTGCGAACATCCTACACTCGAGTGAAAAAAGTCCCAGCCTTTCCAGCCGTCCATCATCTGGTCACAGCACAGGGGTTCGTGAAGGAATGCTGCAGTTCCCCCGCCCTGGCTTGGTGTCGAGCAAATCATGTCCTGACTCCCCTCCACTGCCTCCCCAAGCAAGAGTGAAAATTTCTTTTAAACTCCACTTTAAATGACTACCTGCCAGTACAGGAGGAGTTGTTGATTGCTGAACCCCATCCTGTTATGGAACCCTTCAATCATTGCATTTCTTTAAATGACTTCACTCTTGTGGTTCACTAGATAAGCAGTTATAAATCTCTCCGTGCATCTTTTTACACACTGAGCCTTCTCCTCATAGTTGGGATGTGCCAACAGATGGTGCCTCTGCTACAAAGAGGAATGTTCACTCAGAACCAACCTAATCTACAGTTAGGTACCAGGCCTGACAGAACCTGTAGAATTACGCTGACAAGTTAGTGCCTTATCACTTCTCCATAACATAGGGAGCTGACAGATATATCAGCGAGGCCATCTACAAGTCCCTTGGAGGATGTTACTGCGTTTTGTTGCACAGTAGCTCTGCTTCCTTGACTGCATTTTAAGTTGGGTTTCACTAACTCATACGCCTAGCCTATAAATTATTTGTATTTGCTGTGTATGCTATCATTGCTCCCAGTGTTAACTACTACTGACTGCTTTTGAAGGCTATAATGGTGAAAGATTATCCTTGGGCTAAGGGTCACATACTTTATCTTTGGCGTTGTAATAGCCACTGGAAAGCTTTGGGAGTTGGTGTATGCTCTTGTAATCTTGTAATATCAGTGCTTCACGAGAAGAAAATTCTGGTCCTGGTTGTGGCCAATTAATCATTAATCAGTGGAACAGAGTCAACACACTATTTGGACTGCAGAAAATAGGATAGTGTTGCAGAACATTTGTAAGCCTACCTTGTCTGTATCGGGCTTTATTCTTCATAAAAACCATATTTCTTCCACCTCTCTTTTTAACCCTATCAGCATATTACCTGATATCTTTCTTCCTCAGGATCTTATCTAGATTCCCGTCAATGTTCTAATTTCCCAAAGCTGTCCTAGTGGTGACAAGTTTACCATTGTAACCACCTTCTGTGTCAAGGTGTCTTGCTTGACTGAGTTTATTGTTGACTATAATGTTCATAGTCTGTCTGTACTTACCCACCTTCTATCTCCATCACTAAAGGCTCAGGGAGTTTCAAAAAGTATGTTTAGAATTCTCAAATGAGAGCTTCTGATGTTTTATCTCGTAATTGTGTTTCCTATTTTCAGTACGAACGCTGCATGGGATTGGTTTAAGGATTGCTGTGCTGATGCACTTCAGGTTAATAGAACTTGGAGGCAGTACCAATGGGTCATGAAACATTAACTGTGCTCTCTCTTCACAGGAGATGTTTTGATCTCCTGAGCCTTTCCAGTATTTTCTGCTTTCATTCCATTTACATGCTGTCTGTCTTTTTGGAGGCATTGAAAGTATGTTGAGTGACATAAATTATATGTTTATTTTTAGAAAGTGCATAACTATTACTAGGACTGTCTTGTGAATATTTGAGTCTTCCATTTGTGTAGTAATTTACACTGATTGTATAATGTGTGGACTTAGGCCTTACTGCTGATCACTTAGCAGTAAGGGATATGAGCCAAACACAGCCAAGTGAGACTAGTTTAGTTGGGAACATGGTCAGCAGGGGCTAGATGTACCGAATGGTCTATTTCCATTCTGTATGACTCAGTTGAGATAAAATGCTCTGCATTAGATTTGTGGCAATGGAGTATTTGAGCCTGCATCTATGACAGGGCAGTTGTATTTTTGTCAAAAGCATCGTCCTCTCCTCCTTGAACATGCATTGGCGTTCAATTTAAACATAGTTGAGATCATAATCTGAGGATGCAACTGAATTCTTACCACCCATCAGAATTTATTTTGATCAGGCTTCTCTACAACTCCGCATCATAAATGGGCACAAGTCCAATGCGGAAAATCTACAGTTGGCTTAACAAGGCAATGTGAGAAATGTGTCCTGCTGCAGCAGCAGTGGATGGTCTTCAACAGCCAATGTTACACCATGTAGTCAGAGAAGTATAGAAGCAGAAGTGCATTATTTCTGATGCATGTCTGTTATCTTTCACTGGGTCTTCATGCTGTTTGAAAGAATAGTTTTGTTTCATAGAGTCATAGAGATGTACAGCATGAAAAGAGACCCTTTAGTCCAACTTGTCCATGCCAACCAGGTATCCTAAACTAATTGAGCTCCATTTCCTAGTTGGGAAGTGCCAAATGTAGCTCACTGCGAAATGTTTGACCTGATCAAGGTATTAAATTCATGTTGTTTCAGTTGAGACTCCAATTCTGATGTAGTCTGGTACAGTGATGCTTGATTTCAGATCCGTAGGGCCATTGTGTGTCTCTATATCTACAGTAGTCACCCTGATCGCATCTTGACTAGGTGGTGTGTCGACTTGGTCCTTTTGCTTTCACAGCTCAAGTTGTTTCCTCTAACCTTCTCTCTCCTAATGAGTTTTGGCATGGTTGTTGACAATCTGCCAATAGCTCAGGTGGTGCATTCCACTTTGAATGCAGTGCAGACCTGATTGCTATGAAACCAGGGAAATGTTCGAGGATTAACGTCAGAATAACAGAGCACCACAAAACAGACCTTTGCTGTTCTTAAGAGAAAACTGGAGAAACCCAAAAGTCTTCAAAGGATATGTGTGTGCGGAAGTAATTAGATGTACAATATAATTGAGGGAATAACATATGACCTTTTCAATTTAATGTGGGTGGGTCAAGATCATGCATGTAACAATTGGTAAAGGGTGAATTTAGGACAGATGGCAGGAAGAAATGCTTCGTACATGATCAATGTATCGGGTGGACTTCCGGGTCTATAGTGGAAGGGTAAGTGCTAGAATAATTGGCTGGTTGCAAGCAATAGAGAGATCTAATTTTCAATCCAAGGTGAAAGGCCCATGTATGACACAATCTGATGTCCCCAAGAAATGGAGAAATGAAATTAATCCAGATCAAGATTGGTTTCAGACTCCTGATAAAACACACAACATCGATCCATTCAGTACGTGCTGAGACTCGGTTAGCAGATTTTAAAATCAGAACCTGGCTGACTCTCAAGTTATATGTGATTGGTATGTCTGACTAAAATGTGTCCTGAGCTAAGGGCCAAGATGAGAGCTTTCACCAGGTGCTGGCTCATGCTCTCAGACTCTTAATCTTTGACTGCTTTTCTTTGCTTTTCTGACTACAATAGATAATGTAATACAGCCCATGATTCCTATCCCGTTGATCAACTGTAAAAGAGCAGCACAGAAACTACCAAATGGATTAGATGTTCTCTTGGTGTCATGCAGGAATGATGAACGCAAATTTCTTATTGGATTATTTTGCCCAATGGAGTGATGCATGCTTTTACAGCAAAAGCAGCTTATATTTAAAAATTTATATTTATAATAAAATTGTAAGGTGAAGTGTCCCAAGCATTTTGCAGAGGAGTTACAAAGCAAAATTACACAGCAAGCCACGTAAGATGCCTTAGGGCAGATGACCCAAAAGCTTGGTCAAAGAGAAATGTTTCAATAAGCATCTCATAGGAAAGAAAAAGGGATGAAGTGAATTGGAGAGATTTAGGGAAGGAATTTTGGAGCATTTGGGCCTCAAAAGTGAAGGCCCTCTGGCTGACACTGATGAGGTAATAGAAATTAGGATGGTCAAAAGGCAAGGGTTAGAAGAAGACAAGTCCTGAGTTTTGGATGATGCAATTGGAAATTACATAGAGTTTGAGAGGGGAAGCAAGGGAAGGCATGTAAATTAGGCTGAGAATCCTAAAAGCAAAAGTTTCTTTTCCTGAGAGTCTTAAGCAGAGCTCACAGGGCTGGTGCGTGAATGGGCTTCTTGTGAACAGGGATGCAGGTGGCAGAATTTTCGATGTGAGGTCAAAGTTATGGAACATACAAAGTTAGTGACCAGCCAAGAGAGGGTCGGTAGAGTCAGCACGTTCTAGAGAAAAAAAACGACCCTCCCCACCACCTTCAACCGTGACCTCTCCCACTCAGTAACTCTGCCACCCTTCCCCCTCAGACCAACTCTACTTTGGTGATCCCTGCTCACAAACTCTCACTCTGGGGTTACGCCAATTTTCATGCATTAAGGTGAGAAAAAGGTTTGGGAAAACATTAACTCATTTACGACTTCTTCCAGTACTATGTCAAGGGCAGAAGCCTGACTAGAGGCATTCAGACATGGTGTTCAGTGGAGGGCGAACATATATTTGGCAATGATATATTGAAGGACTTTGGAGAGGAAAGGGTATTGAGAGATGGGGCAGTAGTTTGCAAGAATAGAGGGACTAAGCATTGCCATTGGATAGGAGAGAAATCTGATAGCACATTTAAAGGAAAGAGGAACAACATCTGTGGAGAGAGAGAATATTAACAAAAACTAACAGAGGGACGTGGGAGAGCATTTTGGCCAGCAATTTGGTAAGTTGAGAGAGGGTATGAGGGGAGTATAGGAGAGAAACTAGTGAGGGATTGAGTTCAGGATAAGTCCAGCAGCTAATGGAGGGAGGTGGATGTGGCCAAGACAGATTGGATGGTGTTGACGAAGTGGACAAAGAAGTCCGTGAAGTGCTGTCATTTACTGTTGAGGGTTTGGATCAAGAGAGAGTTGTCCTGGCAGAAACTGAGGGAGGAAAAATTGGGACGATAACACCATATGGAACATTTTGTACTTAAGAGAGTGACAGTTGGCGACAGTTTTCAGTGAGAGCAGAGAGAGTTGGAACAAGGTGAGATGCTCAAAGTGTCAGAGGGATAGGAAATCCACTCAGAGTCACTTGCTAAGAAGAGCTGCACCATCACAGTGACCGTCTTGAAGGGGCAAGGGCAGGAAGTTCTAACCAGGTGGCAAGACTTCATTTAAGGGAAGGTTCAATGCCCCCAGTGGCTTCTGTTAGACCCCAATTTTTAAAAAACAGCTCAGCAGAGAAGTGGATCAGATTTTTAACAATTACCTGTATTTGCTGAAACAGCCCATTGTCCTCTTCATTTAGTGCAAAAACATACTTTACTATTGGCACTGTCTGTCTTCCAGCAATCTTGACAAAAATGGCTGTTCTGCTTGTGTGAACTACGATAGTTTAACTGAGAATGTTGTTTTGGTTGAGACTGGTATTATCTTCAACTGATGAAATCGCAGGGAATGAAAGAAGGATTCTTAACAGCAGCCTTATCTGAACCTTCCTCCCTCGCACCAAATTTTTTCAGGCCAGTTATTAATCCCAAGTTTGCTGTCTGGATGGTATAAATTACCCTTCTCTGACATTGTTAAAAATCACACAACACCAGGTTATAGTCCAACAGCTTTATTTGGAAGCACTAGCTTTTTGAGTGCTGCCCCTTCATCAGGTAGCTCTGGAGCAGGATCATAAGGCACAGAATTGATTGCAAAAGATCACAGTGTGATGCAACTGAAACCTGTTGAACTATAACCTGGTGTTGTGTGATTTTTAACTTTGTCAACCCTAGTCCAACACCGGCATCTCCACATTCTCTGGCAGAACACAAAGGCTTCTCTTGAATTTCTCAAGCAATTATCTGATTTTTACAAGAACGACCTGTTTTGTCTTTCAGGGGCTTCTTTTCTTTCTGGTTACTGTTTAATTAGGTGTGGCATGTACACTAATGCGCATTCAGAAAGTAATGTTATTATGGATCTGGGAAGCAGAGTTAGAGGAATTTATTAGTATCCTCAATCACCAAACCTCCACTTAAATTGGAACCCACAACATACAGGTGAAACGTTCATTTTCTAGTCTCCAGGTGGAGTGGAAAATTCCTTCATTTCAATGAATTTGACGTGGCAGTTCAACATCAGCTGGTAGCTAGCGTGCGTTTTGAACACTCATGCTCAATAAACTTGTACAATCTTTATTGTTAAGAAATGGGGTATATTTCAGTCTGAACTCCAAATCCCAATCTGATAAAAGTTCCTTTTTCTGCTGTCTTAACAAGAGCTTCTGCAAAGCTTTTTAAGTCTGTAGGAGGTTCTTTTCTGAACTAAACTTATTCTCGATTTTGGTTGTGCTTGAAAGGAGTGCGAATGAGAATAGGATCAGAGTCCAAACCTCAGTGTCCTGCTACTGGAACATTTTAACTCTCAAACGTTGATGTTATAGCATACGTTTTGCTGCTCTTTTTTGAGGTCATGATTTGGAGATGCCGGTGTGGTAGTGGGCTTGTCCACCAGATGAAGGAGCAGCGCTCCGAAAGCTAGTGCTTCCAATTAAAACTGTTGGACTATTACCCGGTGTTGTGATTTTTAACTTTTTGAGATCAGTTTCTACTGGTTCTGGTTTGTGCTGGGGTTATAATATGAATTGCTGAGGGAAACTATTCAGTTTAAAGCATTTGAATGTGGTGTTAAAATAGTCTCTGAAAGTCAAAACTTCAAAAAAAAAGATTAATTTTTGATTATTTGGGCATTCTAGTTGACGTTGTAATGATCATCAGAGGCCTGTACCTGTTTCAGAAAGAGCAGTGCTGCATTACACGTGTATGCGCTCTTATGTTAATTTTACTCATAGGCTGGTGATACTATTTGCATAGGTTGCATTTTTTTTGGGCTTATTTGAATATCTCACACATGCACAGTAAGTGCAGGAGTTGGAAATGTACCTTTTAAGAGTCCATATTGATTGATTTTAGTATATGTAGTCTTCCTTTTGTGGAAAAAAGCTTTTGGTTCTGTCCTCTTACAAAATTTGCAGTGGTTCTCCTGCATGTTGTGTGGCGTTTAATATGAAAGCTGCTGAGATCAGCCTAGTCCGCCAGAATGAATGCAGCAAAAAGAAACAGCCAAAAGATTTTGTTCAAATGAAAACTGAGCAAGAAGTATTACGCAAATCAAGATTTTCCTTCCCTCGACAGGGAGAGGGGCAGGGAATCTGACCCTGAATGTAATATATGTGTACTATCAGGCGGGATGTGCAGTCAAATACTTTACAGTATTTCCTTCTGAATATTCCTGATCAAGGCACGATCACACTGAGAAGCTGCGGAGTGGAGGATGGGGTGATGAGAGGATGAGTCATATTGCATATCCCAGTGACTAAGCTCCGAAGCAAGATTATGCCTTTTCCCTTTAAAACGGCGAGAGCTAGAGAATGACACGGGGTTGGGGGGAGCGGAGGATAAACCAGTACTTCTCTCCCTCACGTTCTTCTCTCTTCTGTTTTGTTTGTCTGAGGATCAGCAGCAGGAGCTAGAGGCCTCACCAGATTCTCACAGATAAACTGGAAGTTCCGTTTTTAGTGGGGGCCAGTGAACGGATTTTAATCATGTGATTTTCCAGTGCGGCTTGGTCCAGTTTACAGAATGTGCCTGTTGATAGTGGGCAAACTGGACGCCATTGACCAAAGGCAATCCTGAGAGAATGATGATGTACCAGGAGCACAGGGAACAAGTTGCTGGGCTCTACTGCATTCTGTGCATGTTTTCGTGAATAAATCAGGGAAGCTGATATAGTGTATTATTGCAAAGGGTTATTGAATCAAGCGTAGGAAGGTTTTGCTTCAGTTATGTAGGGTTTTGGTGAGACCGCTTACGGAGCATTGTGTACAGAACTGGTTGGCATACTTACTGAGTGATGTTTGTGCATTGGTAGCAGTTCAGAGAAGGTTTGCTAGAATAATACTTGCATTGAGTGGATTACCTTATGTGGAAAGGCTAGACAGACCAGGCCTGTATCCTCTGGAGTTTAGAACAGTCTGATGTGACTTCAGTCTTCATTGAAGATCCCGAAAGGGAAAAGCAAACTACTATGGATACTGGAAATTTGAAACAAATGCAGAGAATGCTGGAAAAACTCGGCAGGTCTTGCAGCATCTGCAGGGAGAGAATCTGTTAACATTTCAAGCATGTGGTAATTTTTCAGAACATCACAGGTTCTAAAGGTGAATCATACTGCACTCAAAACGTTAACTCTATTTTTCTCTCTCTGTGGATACTGCCAGACCGAGATCCTGAGGGGAATTAACCAGGTGGATGTGGACAGGATGATTCCCCTTGTCGGAGAATCTGGAACAAGGAGTCATTGAATCTGGAACAAGGAGTTTGAAACCAAGAGGTCACCCGTTTAAAACCGATATGGAAAGCCTTTTTCTCTAAAGAGTTGTGAATCCTTGGAGTTCTTTTCTCAAAAGGCAGGAGAATCTTTTAATATGTTTATGGCAGAGGTGGATTTTTGATTACCAAGAGGATAAAAGATGATCAGGGATAGATCGAATGTAGACTTCATATTAAGATCAGGTTAGCCATGGTCATATTGAATAGCGGCCTATCCTGTTCCTTGTTTGTATTTTAAAATTATTATACGCCAGTGTTAGTGACATTGTACTAGAGTAAATCAGCAGTATTAGTGAGGGCAAAAGAAGGCAAGAGTGCAATGATGTAGCAACATCAGTTTTATTATCGGGCTTCTGACTGACTTGGAGAATTTCGGCCTGTTTTGTCAGCAAGTTATGGCAGCAAGCAGTTCAGATCTCTTATTTTTATGGTGCTGCAGTTGGCTGCTGTGTTCTTGGCTGTGTGTGAATGCAAATGTATGTAAGTTTAGAATTGGTTCTTGTATCTCTCTCACAGCATGGTGCTGTGCAGGCTCGTGGAGGAGGTGTGGTGGCTTGGCTCGGCTGCTAAATGGGTTTTGGGTGTAGGTTTGCTCACTGAGCTGGAAGGTTCATTTCCAAGGCTTACGTGCAGGAAGTACAGCTGTTCGCGGGTGGCAATCTGTCGCCAAGCTCGCTAAGACCTATGGGCGCAATATGCTAAAACTGGCCCGAAAATGGGAAGCGAATGCCATCCGACAGTGTGCCAGCTGCAAACAGCTGTACTTCCTGCACGAATGACTTGGAAATGAACCTTCCAGCTCAGCGAGCAAACCTACATCCAAAACCTCAACCTGAGCTACAAATCTTCTCAAAACTCGCTGCTAAATGGGGGTTTCCTTTATGGAGTAGTACTTTATTGTTGACCTCCTGTGTTCGGGTGGGATAAGGGGTGGAAAGTAGGAATAAAATCTTTCACTCTTTTGGCTGGCTAAGCTGTTTTTTGAGGAGTAGGGTGACTATGGTCTCATTCAAAAAAAAAAGAACACATTTATGGTAATCCAAAGATTGTTGTCACTTTAAGCAGATTGGGAAAATCTTGTAGTTATTCCACCAATTAAACCCAGGAAGTATAAGTTAGAATGTTGTATTCAGTATCAAGTCATTTCCAAAAAGCAGAATAGAATGAGGATCTAGATTACAAAAGAGAGAAAATTAAGTGGCAAAGGAAGTGGAAAACAAAAGAATCATTTTAATTGAAAGCTAAATGAACAAGAGAAGATAACTAAGATATTTCATGGTGTTAAAGGGTGCTGAAGATGTTAAAATAGAAAATCCTTATTTTTTTGTGAGCATTTAGTTTGTTTTGACTATGTTAGTGAAAGAGCTTCATTCTGTTCAATCCACATGGTGAGATGCCATATTCATACACCTGGCAATGGAATGGCACACCTCATGCACGAAGTGTACACAGTTTGTATTTAACTGTGATTCTGTACTTATTTGAAGTTGATATCCAATTTGTGTACAAATGATGAGAAGGACCGTGATGTTAATTTCACAGTAAATTAGGCCCAAAGCTTTCCTTCACTGCTTAATGCTGACTGAATTTACAGAATCACAGTTATTTTAGTCCCCACCTCTACTTTTTTGCAGTTAACAATGGAAAAAAACATTGAGAATTTTTGTTTATCTCTAAATCTGCTCTTTATTCCAACCAGATTTGTATTGCAAACTAAGGCAACCGAAAGCGCACAATTCGATTTTTAATAGGATGACCGACTACTCGTTTCTCGTGTATAAAAGGATGTGAAGCATTCAGCCATTTTGAATTGCCGTGTAGTAGAAATATAATGTCAAAAGATGCTGTGCATCATAAGTAATTTTTTTCTTCCAAAAACGGTAATGTAATGCAACACAACTGATTTAAAATTTAAAAGGTGTGAAAGTAATTGTGAAAACACATGTTGAAGATATGAGAATAGCTGAAGCCAGTGATTTATTTGAGGAGTGTATCAATTTGACACTTTTGCCGACATGTTGCTAAGTTGTCAATAAACTGCTTTGATGAATTTGTGAGGCTTGCTGCATGGAAATGGCAGATAATTCATGTGGTTGAAGAAATTGGTGCTCCATTATAGCTGATTTTGATTTCTTCATTGACTCTCCTCAACAATAGCTTGAGAATTGGACATATAAGCCTGGGTTTCTTGTGCAGCAGCCATGTTGATTGTGTCATTAATCACCAAACATTAGATTAGATTAGATTACTTAGTGTGGAAACAGGCCCTTCGGCCCAACAAATCCACACCAACCCGCTGAAGCGCAGCCACCCAGAGCCACCCAGACTCATTCCCCTACATTTACCACTGCACCTAACACTACGGGCAATTTAGCATGGCCAATTCACCTGACATGCACATTTTTGGACTGTGTGAGGAAACCGGAGCACCCGGAGGAAACCCACGCAGACACGGGGAGAATGTGCAATCCCCACACAGTCAGTCGCCTGAGGTGGGAATTGAACCTGGGTCTCTGGTGCTGTGAGGCAGCAGTGCTAACCATTGTGCCATCGTGCTGCCTGTTAGTATGAGGGTACACTAAGTAATTAGGGATGAAATGGAATATTAGATGTTGCTGCATAGGGAATGGAGCCCAAAAATGGGGAAGTCTTGTTATTGCTGTATAGAGCGTTGGTGAGATCACACCAAGATAGATGTGTACATTCTTGATCCAGTTCATCTGGAGTGAAATATATGCATTGAACTCAGTCCAGATGAACTCACCACTGGGTTGATTCTGGGGTTGAAGAGGTTGATCCTCTATGCATTGAAATTTCAAAGAATGAGAGGTAATCTCATTGAAACATGGAAGATTCTGAAGGGCGCTTGAAAGGGTAGATGCTGAGGGGAGGTTCCCCTTTGTAGGGAAACCCGGAACTGGGGATATTGTTTTTAAAAAAAAGGGCTGTCCCATTGTGATGGAGAGAAGGTGGAATTACTTCTCTCCGAAAATCATTCTTCTTTGGAATTCTCTACTCGGACAGCAATGGAAGCTAGATCATTGAACGGAATCGTGTCTGACCTAGTGTTTGGGGAAAATATAATTTGTGCGTACATAGTATGCTAGCTAGTTTGCCAGCGTCATACGGCCGCAGCCTCTGGCGTAATTTACTTTCTATTTGGCTTGTAGCCACTATTAAATGCATTTCATAAAACAGTTAGTTAGGTTTTCTATAGATGAAGGAGTTAAGGATTATGGAGAACAGGCAGGAAAATAGGGCTCAAGTCAGAATCAGGCATGACCTTGATTGAGTCGTACAGCAGATTTCAGTGGCCAAGTGCCCTAGCCCTACTCCTGTTTTTGTGCTTTATTTCTTACAAACAGATGCATTCACTTAAATCATACTCCAAATGGTTTTAGAATAAGAATTGAGTGTTAAACAATTCTAAATTCTAGTTTAGCATTGCATGAAGCATCCCTTCAGGACATTGTCAGATCCAACTGATGTGAGATGACATTTGTTGAGTCTCCAGTTACTTCTGTTTAGAATCTGGTCCGGAGTACCAGATTTATGATGTATCTTTATTTCAGTTGCAAAGTCTTTCAGTAAACTGATGGTATACATGTCCCCATATCTGCTTAATTGTATAGGTACAGTATTGAGAAGAATTGTATTCTGCCTTTCCAATATACTGTTACTGAGGCAACCGGACAGTTTAACGATCCTGTTTTTGCATTTTTTAAAAGATTCTGTGGTTCTGATCGTGGGATAGAATTCAAGACCAGACTGAGGCATGGTCATGAATTGTCTTCAGGATAGATCTTCATAAAAGCTATTTATTAAAACTAAATGCTATATAGGCCCAATGAAGAGCAGCTCCATGACATCATCACTGCCAGGCCTTGTACACACCATTCCCCAGGCTTTCTCCCCCAGTCATAAACATTTAATTAACATTTATCTACATTCCCAAATGAGTTGCCCAGATTACTAATTTTGACTTTTACTGTACGATTTTTCCATAAACTTCCATGCCTTCAAGTCTTTGAATTGATGCATTTGTATCAATAGGTGGGTCAAGAAGGTCAATGGCGAGGTATAGTTGGTGAGCTGTCTTTTCCTCTGCTTGGCCAACAGACTTCTGAAGGGTCTTGTAACTGCAAGAATGTATGGAGAAGAGGGTTTCTTTGTTTTCTCCATCACTAGCTTCAGGATTGGGTGATGTTGTCTTATTCTCCATGAAAAGAGTGGTGTAGTTCATCCAGAGTCAGTTATTCCCGAGATAAAGAAATTTGAACCATTCCAGTATTCACTGATGCTCTTGTAGGTTTCCATAGTTATATGGTTTAGATAGATTCATGAAGACAATCTTCTGGGAGTTGGTATCTACTATTGAAATATGATCTTGTCAGTTAGCTCAGTTGGCTAAATGGCTGGTTTGTGATGCAGAGTGACATCAACAGCATGCGTTCAATTCCCTCAGTGGCTAAGGTTACCATGAAGGACTATCCTTCTCAGCCTGAGTTGTGATGATCTTCAGGTTAAACCGCCACCAGTCGTGTCTCTCTGGGACAGCAGCACTATGGTCCACTGGCCTGTACCTTTAATGAGATATTGACAAAAACTACAATCTGATTTTCATTCCATTTCATAGAGAAGTGTGCTAAGCTGTTATATGTTTGATTCAAAGTTGCGTTTAAAAAGAGAGAAACTCCTGAAGCTGTTTGAACACAATAGATTGGTACAGATAAGTTTTGTAGCATTGGCTCATTGTTAATAGGTAGTTAAAGCAGATGATTATTTTCTGGACCTAGATTATCTTTGTTAGGATTTTAATCTTTTTGTACTATACACATTTATTCCCTTGTATTCCTAGTTGATTGAAATTGCTTTTGCATGTTTGTTTGTTGCAGTTAAAACTGAAAACTATTGATTTTTTTTCTGCTATTCTGCATGCGGCTTTCAATGTAACGTTCAGCTTTCCTTTACCAATATGGCATCTTTATAGAGATGAGCAATGGTATTCCTTTCCTAAGATGTCTGAAGGATTTAGAAAATACCTGTTTTTTTCATAGATATTTTTATTAGAAATTTAACATTTTTACAAGTTTACAAAAATAAACAAAACTCTCAAGTACAAGCATTGATATACAATTAAATCTTAAATATACAATAGCCAAAATTTAACAAAAGAAAAAATACCGAGAAAGAAAAAAACAAAACTCAACTAACTACTAATCTAACCTACAATTAACCAGAGTGTATATTTAAGTCTCTTACATTATTCAAATAAGAGAGAAAAAAAACCAAAAAAAAACAACGGATAACATAGAAATTGGGTAGTGAGATACATGCTCGGAATGTGATAACATCAAATGTAACAAAACCCGTATTCGTGTGGGATTCCTCTCCTAAGGGGCCCCAGACCAACCAGGTTCGTAATCTCAATTAAATAAAAGCCCTTGTTAGGATAGCCGAAATATCTGTATTTATGTAATTCAAAAAGGGCTGCCATATTTTATAAAATAATTCGGTCTTTCGGTGCACCATGTTTGTAAGGAAGTCAAGGGGAATACATTCCATAATTAATCTGTGCCAATTTGAAAGTTCAGGGGGGGCCTCAGCCACCCAGTTTACCAAATATTTTTCCTTGCAAAGAAAGAGAGAATAGAAAATAGTCTCTTCCCGTACATGTCCAGGGAGGGAAAGTTCGAAAAGCCCAATAGGAGAGAGACAGGGTCCACTTTAATTTCCGTTCCTAGAATTTCTGTCAGGGTACTTGCTACTTTAGTCCAATATCTACGGATCTTATGACAGGTCCATAGGCAATGTATAAGAGTGCCCCCTCTATTTTACCTTTGGGACACATTGGAGATGCTCCTGCCTTACATTTTGCCAATCGATCCAGTGCTATATGGGCCCTATGAAGTATCTTCAGCTGGATAGCCTGAGTTCTGTTACAGATGGTAATTCTTCTAGCATTTTCCCAAATGTCATTCCATGTTTCTATAGAGATTTCTATTCCCAAATCCTGATCCCATGTTTTAAGCAGATTCCCGATACTTCATCGTGTAGTAAATGATAAATAGTACTAATGGAGGATACCCCCATTGGCCATGGCACTCTACATTCTCTATCTGATTTATAAAGACTATCTAATAACGTAGTCTTCTTCTGTAATAGTCTTGAATTTGGAAGTATCGAAAGAGTTCTCCATTAGGTAATCCGAATTTCTGACGCAGCTGTTCAAAAGACATCAAAACCCCATCTTTAAAGAGGTCCCCAAGACATGAGATACCCCTGGATCTCCAGAGTTTAAAAGTGGCATCTGTTAACCCCGGTTGGAATCCCAGAAAATACCTGTTGATAGAAACTTTCTCAACATAGTGTTAATCAAGATGATTTTTTTGACTGTCAGGCCAGTTTGTTTTTTAGTTTGAAATGTTATTGCACTGAATTCATCGCCATGGTCAGATTTACCCCCCCTTCATCTCCAATTTCTTTTTATTTAAAACTTAGTTGTTGAGTGAAATTGTATTTTGTGCTGGACCCATTATAGTAATAAAGATTTAATTAGTTTTATTGTTAGAGTTCTGAAGCTTTGAATTCCATTATATTTATTCATGGTATTTTAAAAATCAATTTACTTTAAATCCGTTTTTGAGGATTTTCCTTAACTTGTTTGTAGTTAACTTTATCATTGCTTGGAATTCGAGATCTCCCAATTCCATTTCCCAGTCTAATGTCAAATTGGTTGTTTTATTTTCTCTTAGTAAGGATAGAATATGCTTTGTGTTCTGGTAGTTGAGCACCCGTGCATAGACGGCCATCTGGAATTATCCCCTTGGTTGCAAGTGAGCTTTTACTACTCTCCTCGCCTATTTTTAAATGTAGGAAAGCTTTTTATCCTCTACTAATATTGTAGAAAATTTTTATTTGGACTTGGAATTTTTTTAATGGCTTTTCAACAGGAATTTTCTGGTCAGAGTTTTGTTATACTTTCAAAACCTTTCCCTTCAGCTTCTCTGGTTGCCGGTTGCCCAAAGCCAACTTTTTTTGTCAAAATCTTTTTTTCAGTTCTTCTCTTCTTCCAATGACAGCAGGCCTGTTTCTTGATCTTCATTGCTTTCACAATATTCTAGGCAGTGCTTCCCAATGTTGCCACCATCCTTTGTGGCATGGTTTTATGCTGTCACCCATGAGTTTTGATTTAAGGCAGACTTAGTGATGAGAAGGTAATGTCAAGAATTATCTTCAGGTCTGGGCTTCTTTATACCATTGTTTTTACTGCATGTTAACTAAATATTACAACATTTTGGTCTTCCAACTTCCAATCTTACTGTTAGATTATTGAAAGACTATTCCATAAACCCTACCATCCAATGCGAGTCAGTCTACTCCACGCACTTCTGTGCATGTTTTAATTATACACATGGCTAGACATCAGGCTCCCGCCTAGGTCTGCATCTGCTTTTCTCTCTCATTTTCTTCACTCTGCCCATGCTGGTCCCTTTTATATCTTTCCCCTCTCACCCTGAAACAATGCTCTCTAGTTCTGGACTCCCCCACTCCAGGGAAAAGATCTTGTCTATTTATCCTATCTATGCCCCTCATGATTTTATTAACCTCTATAAGGTCACCCCTCAGCCTCTGACGCTCCAGGGAAAACAGCCCCAGCCTATTCAACCTCTCTCGATAGCTCAAATCCTCCAGCCCTGGCAACATCCTTGTAAATCTTTTCGCAACCCTTTCAACTTTCACAACATCCTCCTGATAGGAAGGAGACCAGAATTGCACACAATATTTGAAAAGTGGCCTAATCAATGTCTTCTACAGCCACAACATGACCCCCCAACTCCTATACTCAATGCTCTGATCAATAAAGCAAAGCAGACCAAACATCATTTTCACTCTCCTATCTACCTGCGACTCTACTTTGATGGAACTATGAACCTGGATGCCAAGGTCTCTTTGTTCAGCAAGCCTCCCTAGGATTGTACCGTTAAGTGCATAAGTCCTGCTCTGATTTGCTTTTCCAAAATGCAGCACCTCATTTATCTAAATTAAGCTCCATCTGCCACTCTTCAGCCCATTGGCCCATCTGAATCAGGATACATTTGTACTCCGAGGTAACTTTCTTCGCTGTCTGCTACATCTCCAATTTTGGTGTCATCTGCAAACTCACTAACTATACCTCCTATGTTCACATCCAAGTCATTTATGAGTTATGAAAAGTAGTTGACCCAACACTGATCCTTGTGGTACACCACTAGTCACAGGCCTCCAGTCTGAAAAACAACCCTCCACCCCACCCTCTGTTTTCTACCTTTGAGCCAGTTCTGTATCCAAATGGAACCTTGTCGAAAGCCTTACTGAAGTCCATATAGATCACATCTGCTACTCTGTCCTCATCAATCCTCTTTGTTACTTCTTCAAAAAACTCAATCAAGCTCGTGAGACATGATTTCCTACGCACAAAGCCATGCTGACCATCCCTCTAACTCCTCATTAGATAATTGGTACAAATAGCTCTAGAGTAGAGCTAATGTGCAAGTCTCACCAAATTCTTGAGCCTGATATGTTGCTGATACTTGCAGAATTGTTGAACCTGACATTGTAGAGGCAGGCTTTTAACCTATAACACCTACGCTGGCTCTTTGATAGAGTAGTCATGCCCTAGCTTTTAGGGCTAGGAATAAAAAAGCTCATTGTCCTTGAGATTGCCTGCCTCAACATCTTTGAAAATTATTCATGCAATCAGCTTCTGTTACCTTTTCCAGTTCCAGATCCTGGAGAACTCTTGCGTGCAGGGAAAAAACTCACCTCAACCATCTCCTAGATCAAATGCCAATGATTTTAATCAGTGACCCAGGGTTATTGACACACTCACCGGAGGGAACAATTACTTTTTCTGATCTGCTCAAATCAAAAATTCTCAATAGTTTCATAATTCTTTTGTGGAATATGGGCATTGCTGGCAAGGCCAGAATTTATTGCACATCTCTAGTTGTTTATTGAGTGACTTGTTGGACCTGTTAGACATTAACCCTATTACTGTGACTCTGATGTGGCTACAGTAGAGAATGTGGGAAGGTGACTTAGCAGGATGCTGCCAGTGAGGTTGGAGGGTCAGAGCTATATGGAAAGACTTGCAAAACTGGGTCTATCTTCTTCAATAGCAAAGACTTGCCAAAGGTGTGTAGGTTACAAGGGACAGGGATAGGCTGTGTAGGAAGACACTTTCTCCATGAATAACGATGGGAATAGAGCTAAGGTAAGAAGTAGAAGGTTAGGAGGGGCATTGAAAGATTTTTTTTTCACTCATGGTGGTGGAAGTCTGGAAATCATTCACGATAGGATGATAATTTTTGACTAAATCGGAAGCGTTGAAGAGTATTTAGATATCCACTGTTGTTGCTACAGCTTCTAGAGCTATAGAGCAAAATCTGGAAATTAGGGCCAGTGAAATAAAATCTTTGTTGACAGCATGGGCACGATGGGCTAAATGGCCTCATTCTAGCTGGGGTCACATGTAGACGAGGATGGGTAAGGATGTTGGATCCTCTTTCCAAGAGGAACTAGAGTAAACGAGTTGGGTTTTAAACAATCGATAGTCTTGCAGTCACATTGACTAGCTTTCAATTTCAGGTTTTACAAATTGTGTTCAGTTTGCCATTGTGGGATTTGAACCCAGGGAATTTTCCTGACCCTCTGGATTAGCAGTCAAGCAATGATGCCAGCATCTTTTTGTTGAAAGCCTCCATTGGTTTGCCTCCTAATTATCTCTGTTCCAAACTTTTCAAAACTGTCTATAAATGAGGTATGTCTTTTTTGTAGTCTAACTTATCTCCTAACCCTTGACAAAGGGTTAAAACAAAAAGCAAGATGTATTTGAGGATTCTTTATCTTTGGGGTTCTGAGGTTTGAACGGCCGGCATTCTGTTGTGAACATTAGTTGTTCAGCTAGAGCAGACTCTGATACAAAGTGAAGTAAAACTTGTTCCCCCGCACTCTGAGTTTCAGTCGATGATGAAGGTAGGCTAGTTTCACACTGCAGTTACATTGGAGGGTAGTGTTTCTCACTGCTTGCCGATATGTGTTAGACTGTGGCTTTGACTGTGAGCAATGTCCACATTTGAGGAAGGACTTGCTGGCTGCAGTTTTGGTGGTGAAGCCAAAGCTAATACTCTGCCTTTTTCAATCATCTTTGTCACCTCTTCAAAAAACTCAATCAAGTTAGTGAGACACTATTTCCCACACACAAAGCCATGTTGACTATCCCCAATCAGTCCTTGCCTTTCCAAATGTATGAAAGTCCAGTCCCTTAGGACTCCCTCCAACAACTTGCCCACCACTGATGTCAGCCTCATCGGTCTATAGTTCCCTGGCTTCTTCTTGCCTCCTTTCTTAAATATTGGCACCACATTTGCCAACCTCCTGTCTCCTGGCACCTCACCCAGGTTACAAATATCTCAGTCAGGGGGCCAGCAATCTCTTCCCAAGCTTCCCACAAGTTTTGAGGTATACCTGATTTGCACTTGGGGATTTATCTATCTTCGTGCATTTTAAGCTGTTCAGCAGCTCCTTGTCTGTATTATGAACTCTCTTCAAGACATCATTATTTATTTCCCCAAATTTCCTTGCTTACATTTCCTTCTCCACTGGAAAATATTCATTTAGTGCCTCACCCATCTCCTGTGATTACACATACAGACGGCCTTGTTGATCTTTAAGGGGCCCTATACTCTCCCTAGTTGCTCTTTTGCCCAGAATGTATTACAGAATGTCTTTAGATTCTCCTTCACTCTATTTGCCAAAGCTTTCTAGTGCCCCAGTTGTTTTTTTTTGCCATCTTGATTTTCCTGCGTTATTTAATTTTTAAATGCCTCCCACTTCCCAAATGTGCCTTTACCTGAGAATAACCTCCTTCAATCAACATGTGAACAAATGTAGTTCTGTCAATAGCACCAAGTGAGTAGATTAGATTAGATTGCCTACATTATGGAAACAGGCTCTTTGGCCCAACAAGTCCACACTGGCCCTCCAAAAAGTAACCCACCCAGACCCATTCCCCTATCCTATATTTATCTCTGACTAATGCACCTAACACTATGGGCAATTTAGCATGGCCAATTCACCTGACCTGAACATCTTTGGACTGTGGGAGGAACCCGGAGCACCTGGAGGAAACCCATGCAGACACTAGGAGAACACAGATAGTTGTCCAAGGCAGGAATCAAACCTGGGTCCCTGGCGCTGTGAGGCAGCAGTGCTAACCACTGAGCCACAGCAGTGCTAACCACTGAGCCACCGTGCTGCCCCATGTTGTAACTGACTGAACAGCAATTAGGAACTCAATTTGTGTGAAGCACTTGGAGATAACTCAGATACATTATTCAGAATTACACAAGGTGGCAAAGATTTTAGTTTCCTTGTTATCTCCTATCTTCTTCAGCTCCTCAACAATCTGATAATTTCACCTCTTTGTGCATGTTCAGCATCCAAGAATCTGAAAGGTAAAAGCATAAAATTATATATTGTCTTGAATATCTGGACACTATTGCAGAGCTGTCAGGAAACTGATTTTTTTTATTACTTGTGATTGCAGTCATCAGAACCTAATTGTTCTGTCTACTTCCTTTTCAGCTCTTCGCTTCCTATTCATTTTTTTTCCAGAAAAAGTAGACAATTGCTTGCACTCTGACATTGAGGTTTGCAGAGATTTTGTCAGGGCACAATTTTTTTTCAAAGACAAAATAATTGAATAATTCAGTGTTGCCTGAAGGAGAAAACTGCATGGTCTTCAAATATGACATTTATTAAAATTTCTTCCAGAATTCTGAGAGTTCAACCCAAAGCTTCCTCGCCCAGATCAAATTCGGGAGCCATGATTTGGTTCTAAATGTAACCATTGCAAGAGATATTAATTTTGTCACTAAAGACAAATTTCTTTGGTGATATGGCTGCATGTGTCTCAAGGCACAGGACATCTCAGCTATTGGCAGAACAAAGTGGACCTCGAGGAGGCTGTCTAGGTATTGTGTGTGTACATAGCAATATCAACAGCTTTGCAGAAAAGAGCGATTTGCATGTCTTTTAATCCATCAAACCTCCTAAAGTGCTTTACCATCAATGGAGTGTTTTGAAGTTTAGTCTCTCATAGGGTGGTTAGCACTGCTGCCTCAAAATGCCAGGGACACCGGTTCAATTCCACCCCTGGGTGACTGTCTGTGTGGAGTTTGCACATTCTACCTGTGTCTGAGTGAGTTTCCTCTGGGTGCTCCAGTTTCCTCCCACAATCCAAAGATGTACAGGTGAGGTGGATTGACGTGCTAAGTTGCCCATAGTGTCGAGGGATGTGTAGGCTAGGTGGGTTAGCTATTGGAAATAAAGGGTTACAGGGATAGGGTAGGTGAGAGTATGGGTCTGGCTGGGATGCTCTTTGAGGGTCAGTGTGGAACTCGATGGGCTCAATGGCCTGCTTCCACACTGTAGAGATTCTGTGATTCTATGGTGCAAAAAATATGGCAGCCAATTGGTGTGCAGCAAGCTTCCACAAGCATTAGTGTCATAATGAGCAGATGACTTGTTTGTGATGTTGGATCGAAGGATAAATATTGACCAGGACACTGGGAATAAGCCCCAAGTTGCTTTTCTTCAGAGCGCAATGGGACCTTCTGTCTTCATCTGAGGGCAACTAAGCATAGAGTCATAGAGATGTACAGCCTGTCCATGCCGACCAGATATCCCAACCCAATCTAGCCCCACCTGCCAGCACCCGGCCCATATCCCTCCAAACCCTTCCTATTCATATAGCCATCCAATGCCTCTTAAATGTTACAATTGTACCAGCCTCCATCACAATGTCGCATTGGAAAGACAGCATTCCTGCAGTGCATTGTTCTCTATGCAGCATTGCAGTACTGGCCTTGATTTCTTTTCTCAAATCTTGGAGTGGAGCTTAAAACCACAGCCTTGTAATTTGCATGTTGCCAAGGCTGATACTGGAGCCCCCTGCAGGACATCGTGACTGCTGGCCTTACCAGTGAGGCCGACTTCAAAAAATGGAATGTGCATTAACTTTTTACTGCATTGACACACTTAGGCTCATTTTAATGTTAGTCACAGGATTGTGTTTGTGATGTCTTTCCTGGAGTGGCCCAATTGTGCTCTGAGCAGGCCAGTACCAGAGGTTTCTGACTTGAGCTCGAGCCAAAGTTCAGCTGCTGGAATTACTTTGTGCTGTAGTGCTAATGGAAATGTTTGCCCGAGTCCAAATTTCCATTTCGACTGCAAATCTGACTTAATTTATCAAAATCTGATGAGCCATACAAGTTTGGCATAGATTTGTACCGGTGCCATTGAACATCAGTAAATAGGCCTGACTTCTCAACTATTATGTTCTACCAGCAATGAAGACTCCCTAGGAATCTTCAATGTACTGCCTCAATAAAATGCATCCTTAACTCTTGCCCTCTATCCAGCACCAAACTAGGTTCTTCTCTCCAATTTCCTCCTCCTTTTCCCATCTTCAGACAATGTACTGGGCAACTTCCCACAATGGGTAATTTTAGTCTTCATCTGATTAAGAATTTGGAACAGGAGTAGGCCATTCAGCCTAGTGGGCTTGCTGTGCCATCCAATACAAACGTGACTGATGTTAGACTCTAGTTTCCCACCTGCTCCCTCACTGCCAACTATGATTGTGAACTGTCTCCCTCTATAGACCTCTGCTGTCCATATCCATGGCCACCCATCTCTGCCATTTCCTATGACTTCCTTATTTGGACAATCTCAATTATATACAAAGCCAGTTCTGTAAATTTCATTTCCCTCACCAAATGTGATAGCCAAAATCTCTGTAACCCTCCTACTTCTACACATTGAGCATAAAAGCAGCCTTGTCAATAAAATATTTATTGAATGCTGTATTACCTTTGCTACTCTTAAAATCTACATTGTTTCCTCATGCCCTTTCCAAGTTATCTTATCCAGGTTTAATTTCGGTTCTCTGTCATTGTTCTGTGCTGGAATTTTGCAAAAAGTCTATTATTATCTGAGTATTTGGATCTGCATGTTCCCATTATTTCTCTCTCATATTTCAGTGCCATACTCTCAACATTTTTAGACTAGACTCTAGATTAGACTAGATTCTCTATGGTATGGAAACAGGCCCTTTGGCCCAACAAGCGCACACCAACTCTCTGAAGAACAGCTCACCCAGAGCTATCTCCCTCTGACTAATGCACCTAACACTATGGACAATTTAGCACAGCCAATTCATCTAAACTGCACATCTTTGGATTGAGGTAGGAAACCGGAGCACCCGGAGGAAACCCATGCAGATGCAGGGAGAATGTGCAAACTCCACACAGACAATCGTCTAAGGCTGGAATTGAACCCGGTTCCCTGGTGCTTTGAGGCAGCAGTGCTAACCACTGTGCCATCGTGCCACCTTTCCACTACCTCTCGCATTAATAACTTTTCAGCTGGTATGGGCTTGTCCACTTTTCACTCTCCAGTTCAGTAGTACCCAGTGTTATAATTTTCAGAGTTTCAGAAGTTCACTCTGGTTTTAAAATCTAGTGTTTTGTGTGTGTATTTTTAAACAAAATGTGATTTGGGTTTTAATGTTATTCATTCCTAAGTGCATACCAGTTGCATTTTTAGTAGGAGGTGTTTTGGTTCTGAAACCTGACCTTTCTATAGTTCCTTTGTCACACTGTAGTTATGTTGCAGTTTGGTGTTTTAAAGTATTTTAATTTTCATATCCTTGAGGTTGGAAATCATGAGGTATTTCACATCTGCAATCTAACTAAACTTCCAGTTAACAGTGGGTTATGACAAATGACCTATATATGTGAAAAAGTACATCACTGAACTTAAACTTATTTACAATTGTTCAGTCAGTTTTATTAGTCCAATCAATTGGATTCAGTGCTCCCAGATTTGGAGGGGAAAATAGACTGGAAATCTCTAAATCCAGTCCATTTTGCGGAAAACCTGCACATTTGTGGATATCAAGGTCAGCTGTGATGGCTCTATAGCCTTTGAACAGGTACCAAAGGGCCACAAGGCATGTATGGAGCTACAATTCAGTCATGTCTTGATGGAGGAGAAACTGACAAGTGAAAATAAAATCATACAAAAAGAAGAAAGTTTGTTTTGCATTAGCATTTATTTTATGGAAGTTTCTAAGAAACATTTGTAAAGCAGATTTTGATCCCAGTGGACAATTGAGTTACTAAAGAGTTAAAGATAGCGAGCCTGTCATTGAGTGTAGTTAACTGGTTCTTGTGCCTTTTCTTGCCTTAGAAATGTGAAAAGGAAGTCGGTGACCAGTAACGTTTTAAACAGATTACAGAAAGTGGTGTGTGCAAAGGATTTCAAGGGCTGAGCGACTCTGATAATGCAGCCGCTTTGTTTAGAAAGATACAAACAAATTGGTTCACTTTCTAGAAAACTATTTTGTAAGGATGATGCTGTTTTATTATCAAGCCTGGTTTGCATTACCGGATGGATACTCCTTTTTAGATTACAAAGAAATGGAGTCATGACAAGGAAATTACAAAGCACAATATTTTGATATGAAGGAGACTCCTTCTCTATATATGGTTAAACATTGGCTGTTGTGCTCTGCTCATGACTACATTTCTTGTATATTGTGAGCCTGAATATAGAGAAATGGAAGAAGAGTGCTATATTGAGAAGCATTGAAATAGAGTGTATCTACATGAACAAGAAAGAAACTTACCCCCAGGGGAAGGCAGACTGTTCATTAGCAAGTCAAGCATCGGCAGCCACTTATGAAGTTAAGCTGAAATGGTTCCTGTTTTGAAATACGACCAAGGCCGAAGGGCATTTGTTTCTACATAAGAATCCTGGAGTAGAGCCAGAAGTGTTGTCTTTAAAAAAACAGACTTGCAATCCCATGGGGATAAAAAAAACTGCAGTTCATTTATCCAGTTAATATCAATCCTGATTTTGGAGGTTAGCAGTGCTTCCTGTATATTGTAGACAACTTGAATTGTTTTGCCATATTCAAGTGAAAATGGACAAGTTGGTTCGAAATTTCCAAATCCCATGTAATAAAAATGCAATGTCACTTTGTCATGCAGTCAAAAGACTGTATGTTCACTTTAAAATTCAGAAAACATTTTCTATCTTAAAGGTAATTTAAAGTACAGCCTCAGCTGCCAGTACACAGAACAGCTGAGAGACAGGCTATTCCAAAATAGATACATGTAGCAATGGCTGTTAAATGGATACCTGAGTTTTGGTTGCTGTTTTGACAACAACTTAAATTTAACCAATTAATTTAAATTGTGCCCAGGATACTAAAACCCAATTGAGTTTGAATTAATTTCATTGACAGCATCAGACCAGTGAGAGGGAACCATGTTGGGGGACATAAAACCAGGGCATTTTGAAAATCAGTCAGAACAACTGCCAGAGAGCAAAGGCCTCCCGAAGAAATTAACATCTTGCCCTCAAAGAAATTTCAGAAGACACTATCATCAACTTTAAAAAATCTATCACCTATCACCTGATGAAGGAGCATCGCTCCGAAAGCTAGTGTGCTCCCAATTAAACCTGTTGGACTATAACCTGGTGTTGTGTGATTTTTAACTTTGTACACCCCAGTCCAACGCCGGCATCTCCAAATCATGACTATCTATCAAGAGGTGTCTTTTCCAGTAAAAACAAAAGACGATCTAGGGAGAAAACAGTGAATCAGAAGACCACAAGGAAGACTGCAAACGAGACTGTGTGTGACTTGAGATTAAGTCAATCATTGTGCTATTGGAATAGCATATTGATTGAATTGTGTTCAGTAAAAGGGATAGTGGTTCGTTAGGGGAAAGAATGTTCAGTTTGTTAATTTTGTGTTCACTATGAGAGTTAAGAAAATAAATTATTTTTCTTTTAACTAGTGGAAATTAGGAATTCTCTTTGACTCACACACTTTAACAGATTACAGGGTGAGGTTTTTGGTTTTAATTAACACAGGGGTTCAACCTCCACATTGTAACAACTTGCTCAGTCTACAGAACACTATCACATTGGTCTTGAAGTTGATGTGTTGGCCATGACCCTTCTAATTGCTGGGGTGTTGATGAGTCATCTGTGTAAAATTGAAATGTAGTTATTGAGTGCTCACCTCTCTTCCCCACCCCACAAACTCCCTCCCCTTCCCTGAGTTCTTGTGTACACTTTTTATGTACAGGCTGACAGCATTCAACTCTGAATTTTCTTTGTCACTATCAAATAGTGCTGTCCCACTGGCTGAGCCATGCCAGCTTCCTGGGGTAGGAAGAGCTTCCGTCAGTTTGGAGCCAGTAGACCCAAGGTGCACTGTTGCGTCGCTGCCAGAGAACCTAAGTCTTTCCTTTATAACATCACTCGGTGTAATCGAGATTTACAGCATAGGAAAACAGCTCTTTGGGCCATGGTGGCTGTGCCAGTCAAATCAAACCACCTGTCTATTCAAATCCGATTCTCCAGCACTTAGACCATGGCCTTCTGTGCCTTAGCATTGCACGTGCACATCTAACTGCTTAGTTCAATGTTATAAGGTTTTCTGCCTTCACCACCCTTACAGGCAGTGAGTTCCAGATTCCCACCACTGTCTGGGTGGCAAAGACTTTCCTCACATCCCTTCTAAATCTTCTGCCCCTTTTCCTTAAATCTACTCCCCAAGTCATTGATCCCTTTGTCAAGGGGAAGAGTCCTTTCCCTATCTGTGCCCCTCCTAATTTTATGCATCTCAATCATGTGCCCCCTCAATCTCTTCTAATCCAAGGGAAACTGCTCCAGTCTGTCCAATCTCTCTCTCGCTGTCTCACCAGCGTGGGTACAGATCATGCATAAAAATAAATTGTTATTTTTCTTTAAATAGTGGATTTCAGCTTCCAACTGCAAAGAAAGAATGAAGGAAGACTAACTAACTAACTAGCTCCAGAGAGAAGAAATCTCTTTTCATCTCCTCTCAAATGGGAAAACCCCCAATTCTTTTAAAACTGTCTCCCCATGTTCTATATTCCTGTATGCTGGTGAACTTTGGTTCTACCCATGACAGTTTGCAACAAATCCAAAATGCCTTTGCCATACATTATATTAATGGGGCTTCTACACAAAACATTCCAAGTTTTTTCACCAAAGTAAAGGTGGCCAAAAATTGAGGCAGCCGAGGAACTTTGCTCCTGACAATTTGGTCATACCTTGTGCATATAAAACTCTTGAATTTCCAATAATTTTATAAGAGCAATATAAATAATAATAATGTGGAAACTTGGCTCTAAGAATACAAATAATGGGCAATATCAGTTATTTGACATTGAACTAAGAGTATCTGTAAAAGCGAGCTTTTCTTCTGTGGCCGAACACTTTAACTCCCTCTCCCACTCTGCCTAGGACATGCATGTCCTGGGCCTCCACCAAACTCCAGTCACCCAACATCTGTAAGAAGAATGCTTCATCTTTCACCTTGGGACCCTCCAACCACATGGGATCAATGTTGATTTTCACCAGTTTCCTCATTTCGCACCCCCCCACCAAACCGGATCCAACCACACTCTTGAACTGTCCCACCTGTGTGTCTTCCTTCCCACCTATCCGCTCCACACTCCACTCCGACCTATCAACATCACCTCCCAGTTTCACCTGCCTATCACATTCCCAGCTCGCTCTCTCACACGCTCTCTCACACGCTCTCTCACACGCTCTCTCACACGCTTCTCCCTCACTCTCTTCCTTCCTCACTCCTCACTCCTCACTCCTCACTTCACACTCACACTCACACATCTCTCAGCCCACAAGCCTCATTCCTGATGAAGAGTTTATGCTCAAAATGTCGATCCTTCTGCTCCTCGGATGCTGCCTGACCTGCTGTGCTTTTCCAGCACCACACTTTTTGACTCTGATATAGGTTTGTCTATTTTAGATAATCTACTGAGAAAAGTAAGTTTAGAATTTAAAGAAATGTCACGAATCCCCAAATGATCAATTAAAGCCTATTTTTCGAAGAATTCGCAGAAGTGGCTGTTTTTCAAAAAGGCGCAGTTCAATAATATGTGTAATTCTCACCTGTGATTCTTCAGTGTGGAAGTCACTTAAATGCAAAGCTCTTTCTCTCTGAATATAATATTTCTTCTTAACTCTAAGATTGCAATTGTATTTACAGACTTTCACAGCCTGGTGTAACTCTCATCTCCGCAAGGCAGGAACACAGATTGAGAATATTGAAGAGGATTTTAGAGATGGACTCAAACTCATGCTTCTCCTTGAGGTTATTTCTGGTAGGTTTGTACTTTGTTTATAGTTTAGTGTGAGTGTACACACTCATGTCATCTACATAAAGATCAGTAAAGCTGGACGTACCAAACTATTCCAGATACTGACATCATATTTATCGTACCTTTCAGTCTCTTGGAACTTCTAAAAGTTTACTGTTGGTGATTATTAAGGCATTCGATCAAAGAATCCTATGTTGGCCCCTACTGATCAAAAGGATGTGTCCTCTATGATAACAACATTAATTCAATATCTGTCCTTGGATTTTACCTGAGTACCCTGTACTGTCAGCACTGTATTGGCATTCTGAATTCATGAAAGCTTATAGCTATCCTTGCTGCAGTTCTGTTGCAGGTAGACTCCCTTTCAAGCTGTTGTTTCACAGTATTCTGATGAGATATTGTTTAAAGTGTGAGCAGCTGCTTGTGGGCTTTGGGGAGTTGCAATGTTTTTCACTTGTGTCGCTGCAAGTGTGCTGAACTTCCTTTGAGGGGAAAGTCACTTTGAAATCTGAGTGGAGTTCAATGTATTATGAGTGATCATATAACCATAGTGGGCGGTGAGGGGTAGCTGTGGTAAAACCTACTGTTCTATTTAATATTTAAGGTTACTTACTTTTACAAGAGCAACAGTGCCTTTCAACATTATAGAAGAATTGTTAAAGAAAATAGGGCAATGGGACAAGTCAGGAAAGATGACTATAAGCTCAGCCAAAGGGAGAAGTTTAAAGAGCATCTTCAGCTTTGGGACCCTCTAACCACACGGGATCAATGTGGATTTCACCAATTTCCCCCTCGCTCCCCCCCCCCCACCCACCTTGTCTCAGATCCAACCTTCGAACTTCATACCGCCCTCCTGACCTGTCCTATCTGTCCATCTTCCTTCCCACCTATCCACTCCATCCTCCTGAAAGAGGAGAGCAGGGTAGAAGGACAGAGAGAGTCATCAAGAGAATTCCAGAACTCAGGTGCCAATGGGGGTCATTTATAAAACTTACTCACTGTCCAGTGGCCAGAATCGGAGAACTGCACAGATCTCCGAGGGGTGTAAAATTGAAGGCAATTGCAAAGACATGAAGGGATGAGGCCAGGGATGGATTTGAAAGTGGAGATGGGTGAAACAGAGAGGCAGGATGAGACAGGAAAGAATATGCGTCCCAGACCCACACAAGCTGGCTTCATACTGACAAATGAAATCTACAACTCAACGTTTGTGTTGCCGAGGTGTTTGAGATTTGAATCATGCTGCCCGATGCGCAGGATCGGGAAGAGTAAGGTGGAAGGATCATGTTTACTTGGCAGAGTATTATTTCATCACTATAATATTATTTTTATTTTCCATGATTAGGTGAACGCTTGCCCAAACCAGAAAGAGGGAAGATGCGTGTACATAAAATATCGAATGTCAACAAAGCCCTGGATTTTATCGCCAGCAAGGGGGTCAAACTTGTTTCCATTGGAGCTGAAGGTAGGGCCATAAAGAGTAGAAAAGTGGATCCTG
This sequence comes from Chiloscyllium plagiosum, assembly GCF_004010195.1. Lineage (NCBI taxonomy): Eukaryota > Metazoa > Chordata > Chondrichthyes > Orectolobiformes > Hemiscylliidae > Chiloscyllium > Chiloscyllium plagiosum. The sequence continues at coordinate 74,730,221 of NC_057719.1, forward strand.
ATCTATAGTCCAGTCAAAGCTTTGTATTGATTTGTCAAAGTAGAGAGGAGCCTTGCTAAAAGTGACTACTACTCTGAATCAGACTCCTATTGTCCCAGCCAGTCAAGTGTTTGTCATAATCTGATCACTGGCTCTGAAGAGAAAATATTTTCCTTTACCACCACTACTGTCATACTTCAGTTTAGCTAATATTAGGTTGGGAAGGAAGAGTGAAGAAGGTTTTAGGCTGGAACTTGCCTCTGAAACTTGTGCAGCATCCATGGAGAGTTACCCTTCTTCAGAACTGTTTTGTAGTGGGGAGGGACCCGAAAGGTTAACTGTGCTGTCTCTCCGCAGGTGCTGCCAGATCTGTCGAGTTTTCCCAGCAATTTCTGATTTTGTGACCATTTTGTTCATGTAATGTTTGCGCCGTGAAGAGAGAATTCTGCCTAAATGTTAGCATGCCAACCTGTTTGTTTCTCAGCATTGTTATCATACTTAGTCGACAAAGTAGACTGGGGTGTTGACCAAGGCATTGGTGCTATCTGGGCTCTTGTACATGCTGTTGGGATTTTGTTGGTTTTCCACGTTGTCTGGGATAAGAAGTGTTCAGATATTTTCTCGGCTCTTGAAAAATACAGACACATGGGCCCTTTTACTTGGATGACTGGCGTACCTTTCGCTGTTTGCATCATTCATCACATCTTAACAGCATACGAAGAAACAGTGAGAATTGATTCATTAGAGTCTACACTTCTGTTGCGCCTTGTAATATTTTAATATATTTTTGTAAAATTGCTGACTGCTGAGGCTGTGGAACTGTGATGATCACAATCCACTGATAGTGATTTGATGGGGATTGCCGGTACCTCAGTTACTGCCTGATAGAAATCCTTGAGTAACTAACTGTTCAAGTGACAGGAGTGTTGTAAACTCCCAACACGTGGGGTCCCTCTCAGTCTGTGGTCTAATTATGTGACCTACTGATTCACTTCCTTCAACTTTGGGGGAATCCTGTTTTGATTTTTGTCTCCCAATCTGTCATAGGTATAAGCAAGTGCCAAGGATTTTTTTTATAACACACACTGAGTTACTTCAGAATAGGGCTGAAAATGTGTTGCTGGAAAAGCGCAGCAGGTCAGGCAGCATCCAGGGAACAGG
>NC_057719.1:74731388-74793494 GCF_004010195.1 Chiloscyllium plagiosum
TTCCAGCAACACATTTTCAGCTCTGATCTCCAGCATCTGCAGTCCTCACTTTCTCCTCAAAATACTTCAGAATAGGAGTCGTCTTGAGGTATGGAGCTAAACAGTGCAAAGACATTTAAATGGATGTTGCACTGGGTATGCTAAGTCCTTATTCCTGTCACAACCCATGCATTTGTAATGTCTCTGTCATGACCTCAGGCCAAAATGCTTCACAGTAGTCTGAGTTGTAACATAAGGAAATGCAGCAGTCATTATGCTGCAGCAAGCTGACACTGAGAAAGTAACCAGCTCATCTCTGTATTTTTGCTCGTGTAAGATCCAAGTTAAATATTGTCCAGGACCCTGAGCGTAATTCCCCAGCTGTTTTCTAAGTATGACTAAGGGAATTTTTACATCCATCTGCAGAGGCTAACTGCATCATGGTTTAATGTTTCATTTGACAGAGTGGCATTCCCTCGGAATTGCACTTGATGTGCTAACATTGATTACGGACTCCAGTGTGTGGAGTGAGTTGTGTGAGTAAGGCAAGGCCGTTCAGTCATCGAGAGTGTGCAGCTGGTCTGTACCTGAACTGCATTTACGTGCCCTCATTTTGGAACTCCTCATCCCCTTGCCGACTAACAACAGACCACAAACTCCCAAGGCTAGGCCTCAATGATTTCCTTCAACAGTGTCTGTAGTCTTTTGATGAAGGAAGAATTAAGTTTCACTTCTATAACACCATTTTGTAATACACTGGATATTCCAATGTGCTTTACTGCTGAGAAAATGGTGCCTTTGCTATAAGATATACACGGCAATCGGTTTGTGACAGTGCGATACAATGAACAGTAATGATATAAATGATTTTTTTTTATAGCGTGAGTGAGGAATGGGAAAAATGAGGAACACTGAGGGAACCTTCAACCTCAACTGGAACCCATCGTCTCTTTCTGAAAATATTTTATATTCCTCCAAAGGGACATTGTGTCTTGGACAAAAGATGATGACACGCTGATCGTGCAATGTTCCTTCAGGTGTCAGCTCAGACAAACTCCCTCAAGAGGTGTAGTGAGGTTTAACCTCATGATCTGCTGTCAGTGAGGTGCAAGAGGAGGAACCTTCCAACTCCTGAGACCTTTTATTGAAAGAGGCCAACTGGACATATTGAGACCCAGATCTGCTCAGAGTGGAAGTGGACACCTCTGACACCCCACTTCCATGTGCCGTGATCTTTGTGAGGGCCTCAGAACTCTGAAATGAGCTGCCAGAGGAAGTGGTGGAGGCTGGTATAGTTGCAACGTTTAAAACTCATCTGGGTGGGTATATGAATAGGAAGGGTTTAGAGGGATATGGGCTAAGTGCTGGAAAATGGGACTTGATTGGGTTAGGATATCTGGTTGGCATGGATGAGTTGGACCAAAGGGTCTGTTTGCATGCTGTACATCTATGAATTTGCCCCTGTGCTTCTAAACAAGCCGATTAATATCATTGAAGGCTTGTTAGGAGCTCACCTCTTCCTGGAAGCATCCAGCTATGAGCTGCTTTCTACCAGAGGCAGGCAAATACCAGGTCTTGGGAGGCCAGAAAATCCCTACAGGGTGAGTGGTGTGGCTATCAGAGCTTTAAAAAGCCTGCCCCTTCCTGAAGTTCATGTGGCAGCAGCCAGGGTGTGCAGAATAGAATTAATAACTTTGCTAGTTCAGGGAGTGTTTTCCCCTTCCCCTGGCATCGTGGGGCAGCCTGACCAGTGGGCAAAGCTCTGGATGTGAGGCTGTTGGAGATGAGGAGCGCTGACCTCCGAGGGGAGGGCAAAAAACTAGGAGGCCATCGGAGAGGAGCCCAAAGGAGGAAGAGACGTTATTCCGAGTATTGATCGACAGCCAGTACCCAAGGGCGCTAAGACTTACTCTCTTTGGGTAGGAGGTCCCAGTAATCAGTACCCTCATTAGGGCACAGCTCTGTGGCAGCTCAGGGAGGTTTGTACAGTGGGAGGACATTCAGATGAGGGGGATGGGGGTGGCCTCTTTTAAGGCTGGCCGAACATCAGCTTCACACCTGATGGGCCTCCATGGGCTCAGAGTGGACAGGGTCCAGTGCTTGGACTGTGCTAGGTGTCAGTCACTGTGATAGCCAGCCCTGCTGTCAGAGACACTGCTCTTGTGAACTTTTGAGGGACCAGCTGGCTGGGGGGAGAAGCAGGAGGTAAAAGAACAGGAAGGAACTGGGAAGGAGAGGGAGATGGCACTGAGTGCTGCATGTTGAATGGCCTCTTGCTGTTCTTCGAAAGAGAACCTGCCTCCTGTTGTGAGGGTGGGGGGATATGTTCCTCAGTTGTCCCACATTGGGACAGGCTTTCTCAAAGACACATGCCTCTGGCTGCTGTGTGCATTTGCACAAGTCCCCAGCTGTATCTGAGCCACCCCGTTCCTGCCCTACCAGCTTTAATTGGACAGGAAATCCATCTCCATTTCAATGCAAGTCGACTCTCCTCATCCTCGTACCCCTCCCACACCCTCCCTCCCCCTCAATTCCCTCAATGGAACTCCAGCCATTTTTCCACCAAAGTCTGGTTTCTGCTACAAACCGATTCAGCTGATGATTCCTGCCTGTCAAAAGTTCAGTGCCTGGACTTCTCCAGCTTTTAACGTATTAAAACACCCCGAGGGATTACACAGGAGCTTTGTCAACTGACCTTTGACACCGAGGGGGCACACACCAGAGCTGTGCGAGCAGGCGAAATAGAGCAGTCATTTCTCTCTGTGCACTTCGTCATCAGATATGCAGCAGTTCGTGTGTGTGTGTCAACAATATTTGGCGTTTAGGTATTCCTGCTTTGCTTGAATTAGTCCTCTGAGTTGTGAATACAAATATTTTCTCTGTGTGGTGAGAATTATCTGGAAAGCTATCCATGTTGAAAACAGCATTATTGATAGGATCTTTCTGAGATTATAATCCTCAATACAGTTCATTTTAGTCTCCTCCCAGTGCAGGTTGGTTTGTCCTGATTTCTGTTTGTACAGGCCGTGATCAAAGTTGTCTCCCATATGTTAACACATTTTTCTCATCGTGCCTCCACCTCTCACCATTGGAGCTCATCATTTGAGAGCCACAGCGTGCCAGCAGCCAAACTGAATATATTTAGGGCGATGTTATATTCTGTTTTTAATGTCCCTATATAAAGAGTATTTTGTTGTAGATAAATCCATCCTATATCACTTCCTTTCCTCCATTTTGCAATCTCTATCCCCCCACCCCTTCCCCCCAAATAGAGTCATACAGATATACAGCATGGAAACAGACCCTTCGGTGCAATCAATCCATGCTGCCCAGATATTCTGATCTAATCTAGTCCCAGTTGCCAGCACTTGGCCCATGCCTCTCTAAACCCTTTCTATTAATATACCCATCCAGATGCCTTTGAAATGTTGTACTTGTACCAGCCTCCATCACTTCCTCTGGCAGCTCATTCTATGCACTGATCACCCTCAGCGTGAAAACGTTTCCCCTTAGGTCCCCTTCATGTCTTTCCCCTCTCGCCCCAAACCCATGCCCTGTAGTTTTGGATTCCCTACCTCAGGGAAAAGACCCTGTCCACCCATCCTATCCATGCCCCTCATGATTTTATAAACCTCTAGAAGATCACCCCTCAGCCTCTGACACTCCAGGGAAAACAGCCCCAGCCTATTCAGCCCTTCATCTCTCAATCTCAATGGTGTTTAAAAAGAAATAATGTTTTTGCCTTAAGTTTAATGCTGTCCTTATCAAATTTAAAACACAAGGATAATAACAAGTGAGAACTATGTGAAAAAGGCATTCCTTTGCTCCTGGCCCTTTCCCTCCTTAACTTGTATCTTACTTTTATTTTCTATTCTTTAAACTTTTCTGCCTGCTTTGTTTCTTTCTCTCTCTCTCTCTCTCTCTCTCTCCCCCCCCCCCCCCCCCTCTCAGTGCAGACAATGAACCTCTAGAATAACGCTGACAGCGATGCGTAGACACATCAGGCAGAGAGTGATCATGTATAGACTGCAGCGAAGGAGACTGTCTGAGTTCTTTCTGAAGTGAATGTATGATGGTGGCAATTGTGAAGAGCAAAACTGTCTGTACCTGCCAGGTATGCATGGGACCTTCATTCCCTTGCTCAAGCTTTAGATACATGCATTTACAGGCTAGTGAGGGGTGGGGCTGATGCCAAGGGACCTCGACCTCCCTCCAGATGCCTCTCCTGTCCAAGACTGAGGGAGCTCTTACTGCATACTGATAGGGCAGAGGAGCAACTACATATGAACTACACCAGGGATTGTTACCTCAGGAGGTACCTGCCACATCATTTCCCCATACACAGGACCCAAATTCAATCTTAACCTCGGCAATGCTAGTACAGTGGCTGTGTTAGATTGGCCCAACATCTGGCAAGGAAGTAATGGCCTAAGAAGAAATATCTGGGATGAGAAGATTTGTTTTTCATTATGAGATCTTGACATGGTCAATCTAACCTTTCAGATCTTTATCAGACTGTTCATCTGAAATCCTGCTCTCCAGCCCCTTTGATGTGCTGGGGGTATTCTCCATGATCCATGCCATGTTCAAGATCTCTGTAGCCTTGAAATTTTCTGTATTGCTATCCATGCTGCCCTTCATTATCTCCTGCAGCCCCCATAATGGCTTTATCCTCAGCTCCTTAACATTCGGATACATGGGGCTCACAGATACATCATCCTGCGCATATGGAACCAGCACTGAGAATCGTAGAACCCCTGGTGTGGGAGCAGGCTATTCAGCCCATCAAGTCGCTGAAGAGCATCCCACCCAGACATCTCTTTCCTGCCCCCCCCCCCCCCCCCCAAATCCTATCCCTATAACCCTGAATTTCCCATGGCCAATCCACCTAACTTGCACATTTTCAGAGTGTGAGAGAAAACCGGAACACCCATAGGAAACCAGCGCAGACACTGGGAGCATCTGTAACCTCCACGCAGACAGTCGCCTGAATTGAACTGGGTCCCTGGTGCTGTGAGGCAGCAGTGCTAACCACTGAGCCACCGTGCTGCCTTGTCACCAGTGTTAGTGAGCCTTGCGTTTGAAGTGTTCTTGTAGTAGTGTCTTTCAGTTTCTGTTTTAATTCCTTCAAATGAATGTGTTCCAGCAGAAAACCATGGAGACAGATCTCCCGCCCTCCATTTGTATTGTGCGAAGGTTTCTTTTGTGGGACCACTTTGGCATGAGAAGGTGATTGTAAATATTTCATTTGGTTCATTCACTTTCCTTCTCTGTCACTGGGGTGCCTGGGATGAAATGATTCTTAGATTAGATTAGATTACATTACATTACAGTGTGGAAACAGGCCCTTCGGCCCAACAAGTCCACACCGACCCGCCGAAGCGAAACCCACCCATACCCCTACATTTACCCCTTACCTAACACTACGGGCAATTTAGCATGGCCAATTCACCTGATCTGCACATCTTTGGACTGTGGGAGGAAACCGGAGCACCCGGAGGAAACCCACGCAGACATGGGGAGAACGTGCAAACTCCACACAGTTAGTCGCCTGAGGCGGGAATTGAACCCGGGTCTCAGGCGCTGTGAAGCAGCAGTGCTAACCACTGTGCCACCGTGCCGTCCACGGTGATTCTTCCTTCTCTAGTTTTCAGATGAATACGTCCTGCCATGATTACCTTTGCATCAATAAGCGATGAGATGTGAGTTCATTCAGCATCATTTTTGCTTGGAGCAGCTCGTTCAGAAATGAGGGAATACAGGACCATGTGGATCTGACTTGTTTCCAACCTGGTACACTGCACATTCTTGGAGCAGTTGTAGTTTGTCATATGTTGCAGTAACTGCTCGTGGAACAAGAGGTCAGCAGCTATTAACTGGATTTGTTGGAAATGCATTCAGCCAGGTAGTGTCTTTGCAGCCACTTGTCTGGTCCTCTCCAGATGTCTCCTATTAAATCCTACTGTCCGGACCCTCCTCACTTTTCACTGTTTTAGAAGTTCGGGTGGAACAAAATAAATGTACGTTTTCTTCATATGCAAACGGGAAACTTTACTGACCCTTAAGCAAAATGTTAATCTTTTAATGCTGTGATTTCCTAGAATCTGTTCTTGTAATGTGGTTAGTTGTTTGTACTGAGATGGGGCTAGCAGTGAGCTGATTTTAATGAACACCCTGCATAGTACTTCGACCCCTTTTCTAAAGGTACTGCGTGGTCATCTTCCCAGAGGCAGTCTCTCGGGATGAGGATGAAATCTTTCCGCTGTGATTTGATTGGTTCTGAGGTGGTTGGTAACTTCCAAGCACGATCTAGAGATCCTGCCTTATGTGGGACAGATGGTTTGGATATCGATGGTTGGTTTGCTGTTCATGTACTCCACTCTGATGCCTTGACTTCCCCTCTTCATGTTTCTGATGAAGTCTGTCAATGTGCACTGTATCATCATGAATGAGTCTTACCTGCTACCCTGTCCTATCAGCTGGCTTCCTCCAACACATGGTGGCTCACTTAGAGTGGGGGCATCCATGCCCGAGCTCCCAACCTGCAATGGTAATGTTCCTCTACAAGGCCCCAATGAGTCATTCCTCATTTGGTGAGTCATGACTTCATTTGGAAGCACGGAAGAGGACTGTTCATGTTTTAGAGCATGCTCGTATCACCCTGACCACCACACGGTCTCAACAAAGCAATGAGATAATTTAAAAGCAGTTTGTATTGAGATGTTAGCAGGGTCTGTGCACTGAGTGATTGATTGTACATAGAATGTGCACATGACCTGTCTCCAGGAGAATCTAAAGTGAGTCACCTCCACATACTTCACTCAATTGGCTATTCTACGCTTGACCAATTTCCACCTATGTTAAGAGGGTAGCCAATCTCCATCTTGTTATACAGTCATGCAGCACAGAAACAGACCCTTTAGTCTGCCTCATCCATGTTGACCAGGTTTCCTTCTGCATCTGGCCCACATCCCTCGAAACCTTGCCTATGCATGTACGTGTCTAAATGTCATTTCAATATTGTAGCTATACCCGCATCTACTGCTTTCTCTGGCAGTTCATTCCATATATGAACAACCCACTGTGTGAAAAGGTTGGCTCTCAGGTCCCTTTATAAATCTTTCTCCACTTTAAACTTTCACCCTCTCGTCTTGGACTCCCCCACCCTACAGAAAAGACCTCGGTTATTCACCCTATCCATGCCCCTTTATAAAGCCTACAATAAGGTCACCTTTTAACCTCCTTTACTCCAGTGAAAAAAAAGTCCAAACCTCTCCTTTGTAATCCAAACCTTCCAGCCCCAATAACACGCTTGGAAATTTTTTCTGTGCCCTTTCCAATTTATTAATATCCTTCCGAGAGCGGGGTGACCAGTTCAGTCCCAGTACCTGACCAATGTCAGTGAGTTCATCCCTACTCGGGGAGGGCTCGGGTGAATTGCTGTTGGCTTCAGAAAAATCCCGCTTTTTGTTTTCTTTTCTCTACCTCAAAACTCCCTTTTGCAATTCGGTTGAGCAAAAGATGGGATTGGACTGTTGCTCAGTCAGCCATCCTTTATCCCAGTGAGTTTACCTCAACTTGGAACAGCTTCACGTGATCCCCAGAGAGAGTCGTAGCCTTGAGGGGCTGGCGGGGTGAACATCTGAGTCTTTTCTAAAAGGTGCTGCCAAGTACAGCTCCGAACAACCAGATTTAGCATTGATCTTGTCTCCGTCTCGTCTTGTCTTAAGTCACACTGCTCTGCTGCAGAGTCAGATGGCTCAGCGGTTTTTGCAACCTTTTTAAAGCAGGGGAATTCCCCGAAAAGATTGACCACTCCTCGATGTGAAGTATCAGCTGTAACCTTCTGCATTTAAAAATCCGTTTAATCACCTACAGCAATAGGCCTGACAGTGCTGGTATCAGAGAGTACCGAAAATGGACACATACAGTGTCTGTTTCCAAACCGCACCCCAGACTGAACCCCTCAAACTCATTTCCCCTGGGTTTGGTCTTTAACTTTTTCTCAAATTGTGAAGCAGTAAATAAGACGTGCGACAAAAACGTTTTATGAATTATAGGTACATAATAACTGCCCAAACAAAGATGAGCTTTCCCTGAAGATGCTCATTATTTTTCTGGGCAGAGAGATCTCTGATGAATTCTGGGACAGACAATGTTATGATCGATGGAAAGGGCACTTCAGTTGCATGTATCTTTGGAAATTTTAAAGGACCTTAGTTTGACTTGTGTGGTTTTTATGATTTCATTGTTTTAAATCCACTAACATAGTTTTTATTTAATGCTTAATCAGTCAGATTTTTGTGAAGGTCATTTTTCTCTTGCATTGTTAATTACACAAATAGTCATTTGGTTGTGCAGGACTTGAGTATTGCTGAGTAATCAACTATATTATCTTGCACCCTCAGAATAATTTGCAGGAATACCAAGGGAAAACAACCTTTTTGTAGATATTTTCTAATTAACATTTTAAGAGATGTTATTATACAGCTCTGCAATGGGTAAGGCTTAAAACTGGATCTCCTGGCTCAGAGGCAGGGACAATGCACCTCCACCACAAGAGCTTTCAACCTTTTTATTGACTGTGTGATAGAAAATGGTGATTGATTTGATTAGATTAGATTAGATTATTTACAGTGTGTAAACAGGCCCTTTGGCCCAACAAGTCCATACCGACCCGCTGAAGCGCAACCCACCCAGACCCATTCCCCTACATTTACCTCTGCACCTAACACTACAGGCAATTTAGCACGGCCAATTCACCTAACCTGCATGTTTTTGGACTGAGTGGAAACTGGAGCACCCGGAGGAAACCCACACAGACACTGGGAGAATGTCCACACAGTCAGTCGCCTGAGGCGGGAATTGAAACCGGGTCTCTGGCACTGTGAGGCAGCAGTGCTAACCATTGTGCCATGGTAAATGCATCAGTTAGATGATGACCGACCATTAACTGCCAAGCCTTGGATAACTTTAACGGGCGGTTTGATTCTGATTGATCAAGGCATTACCTGGAGAAATGAGCCAGAGTGTGATGTGTCACTTATTTTGTTGTGTTGCCCAGTATGGATACATGTTCTTTCTGTTAAAATCCGGTACCTTGGACATTAAGACATGCAGCTTCCTGTAGGCACAACTATGCCACACTGCAAGCTCAACTAACAATCTTAAATTAGTTGTTAGTCCTTAACTCATTCAAGATTATTTAGCAAATGTCCAATCATAGAATCATGTCTAGTGTTGGACACTGTGCTTTGAGTTTTGCAAGTGTCATTTGGTTGGATACAGCCAAAGATATGATCCACCAGGTTATGGGTTGTATGGCCTACATATCTGGCATCATACTGGAACTGAAATTCAGCTAACACATGACCTATTTGTGTGATTGGCAGCAATCTTTTGTTTTGGTTTTGATAGCAACATTCTGATAGTGGCAAACATTGCTTGTGTCGCTACTGCCTTTTAACAATATGTAAAACAGCTAGCTTCACTTGTTTTTTTTCAAACTTCAAAGATATTTTATCCTTCTATGGTAATCTGCAGTAGACTTAGGCACTTTTCAGGACCAGATGCGATGGCCTCAGACCCACCAGTCTCCTGCAAGATGGTGTTGACTTAACCTGATGGATGCAAGTTCAGAAACTTTGACACAATATGCCTTTTTTGAAAAGCAATGTTGGCTATTCATTTATAGCTTGTTTGTTAATTAACAAATGACAGACCAACCATGAATTTGCAGATACTGTTGGAGCCTGCTGATTTTTAACTATACTAGAAAGTGAGGTGAAGCATGTGATGGCTTTAGGCACGTGGTAATGCAAAAAATATGTTTGAAGGTGAATGCAGAGATATGATGAGATCCATCCTTCCTGCTTTTTGTTGGTGACTTGAGTTTTGAATAAGAGTTTTTTTAGCACTAAAGAAAGGAATAACAGTAATGGCAATGAAGAGGCTTTGTCATTTCTCGTATACTAGCACTTACCTTGTCCTTGAAGTAGCTTTCATAATAAGGACAATTGTATCTGGAAATAAGTATCCTTTAAATGTTGACGGCCATTTTGTTTCTCATTTACCATGACCCTTCCTCACCTCTACCCTTACACGTTCAACTCCTCACCAACTCATTTAGAGAAGAGTCAAGGCCAAAATCCTAGTCACACATTGTCTACCTGAATCTGCCCTGCAAAGTAAGTAGTCAAATTAGCATATCAAAAATGTGTGTAATCATCTGAGTGAGAACATTTGCGTGTTCAGATGAAACTCCTCTTAGATCTTTGAATGCTTGCAATTACATTGTGTCTTTAGCGTACAGGGGCATGATCAGACAGTCACCTGAGGAGACAGCAGAACGGATTTGGTAAAAAGCTTGAGGTAGTTGCTTTTCGGGAGCATCCTTGAGGAAGAGTGAAAGATTGAGTTACAGTTTAGTGAGGAAACTACAGTCCTTGAGGCTTAGTCAACTACAGCCGATGGCAGAGGGCTAAAGGTCCAGGTATGCAAGGCTTCAGAATTGGAGGAAGCAGGGTGGCCATGCACAAGTCTTCCTGCTTTGTGTGTGTGTGTACAAAAAGTTGTAAAATGCCCATGCAATTGGAGTTACATTGACTGGGCAAGTGCATGATATAGATGTTAAGGAGGGATAAGTCCAGAGAACTGAAGGCAAAGATGAGCTTTTTAAGATTCTGGCATTATTCAAAGTTTGTGCAAAGATTTGTAGCTCGGGTGCTCGTTGTTGTGGTTCTGTTCGCCGAGCTGGAAGTTTTTGTTGCAAACGTTTCGTCCCCTGGCTAGGCGACATCATCAGTGCTGGGTACCCAATATACCAACCACGACAGCGGACAGCTGAAACTGACAACCGGAAACGGCAGGGACAGACCACTATAAACACCAGAGGAAACATCAAAGAAGCGCTTCGCAAGAGGCTCCCAAGCACTGATGATGTCACCTAGCCAGGGGACGAAACGTTTGCAACAAAAACTTCCAGCTCGGCGAACAGAACCACAACATACCCCTTGTTTCATTAGAGTCAGTCTCGGTACCAGAAACTTGGCTGCTCATGCTACATTCCCCTGAGAGTTCATCCACAAACTCCATCAACAAACACATCGACCTGGACCCAATATACCAACCACTACAGCGGACAGCTGAAACTGACAACCGGAAGCGGCAGGGACAGACCACTATAAACACCGGAGGAAACATCAAAGAAGTGCTTCGCAGGAGGCTCCCAAGCACTGATGATGTCGCCTAGCCAGGGGACAAAACGTTTGCAATAAAAACTTCCAGCTTGGCGAACAGAACCACAACAATTCTGGCATTATTTTGAAAATGTAGAAAATTACAGAAACCAGAGGAGACCAATTTGAAATGATTGCTGACGACTGTTCTGCTCACTGCAAAGGATGTGCCTGCTCTTTAATCTAGCCGCTTCACTAATGGCAGTTCCTTGCAGTGCTACCTGCATACACGCAATACTGACATTTCCTCCTTGTAGCTCTGGGATGCTGTAATGTACAACACACTTCTTTACACAGATAGCAGATTCCTGCAATGAAACAGCAGCACTCCTAGGGAGCATTTAGTAATTCAGCAATGTTTTGGGTATATTCTCATCCTGGTTAACAGGGAGAGCAGAAAATGAGCTGGTGTGAACTCTCCCTGTAATTGTTGTCACTCGATAGTCTTAAGCTTGTGCCCAAAACAATATTAGATGGATCATCCACTCATTTGGAGATAGGGTTGAGCAGACGGTTCTGAAGGCAGATTGATGTATGATGTTCAGTGCATTGTGAATGCTTGACACATCCTACGTGAATCTTGTCTCTTCAGAGTTTTGCAAAAAGAAAAATCTGCCCTCAGTTTGTGCAAGAATTATTTATTGAATTTTTTTACTTCTGACTTTGAATCCTGCCAAAGTCCGTTTTCAGCAGTGTCTGAGCCACCTGCCTGTGTTTATTTGTTTCACCAGGGTCGCTCCAATATCACCCACGAGTGACCTTCCTTCATCTGAGAGTATAGAATTTGACTGTTGGAGGGCTGCTTGACTGAGGGGTGAATTGCAGCCTGACTTGATGTTCCTCCTTGCCCTGTTCGTTGCCTGTCCTTCTCACCACTATTTCCCTGGTATCCTCCCACCAGCCAGTGACCACCTTCCTGCTATCACTCACCTGTCAGCGTGGGGTTTAGATGCTGATCTGATCTGTGGGACCTCCCTGATGTCCTGCTGTCAGCCGTTACCACACCTCGTTGGCTGGCAGCTCCTATTATGCTGAATTTCTGCCTCCAGAGTCCTCAATCCCAAGAAAGAATAAACGCCAGCCACTTGTACAGTTGGGCTTTCCATATACGAGGTGACATGGGACTTCCACCAGCTCTCAAGCCTCCATTAGATACTGCCATTTATCTGTAACATCTCACCCTCCTAGCTAGTCACCAGCTGGTTAAGTCTACATTTGTAACACTGTCAACTATATGAAATTGTTAGGGTCCATAATTGATGATGTAACCTGGATCCCATCTGCTGCATGTTAGTTGCTATTTCCTTCAAGAGACTAAACTTACGGACTTAACATTGGTTCCCACATTCACCAGCTCTCTCTCCAGGAAAGCAACTCAAAAGCAGCGTGGGAAGGCAAAAACAAACCATTCTCCATCCACACTTCTGTGTTACTGTTTATCTGTAAAGGAGTTCTACCTTTACATGAGCAGGGCAAAGTACAACACAAATAGCACCTCAAATTTACCCATATGCTAAACCTTACCCTTCGTACACCTTTGTGGTCACTACCTATCAAAAATGTCTGATCTGAGGAAGATTTGAAATTTCTAACGTGGTTTGTGAATCATGAGCTCAGTTCCATATTCCCCTCACTGTCTCAGTGATACGTTGACCAGTTATAACAAGCTGACCCACCTGAGCAGTGATCAGTTAAAACCGTTAAAAAATTGGCACTGTTTCTCTAAACTGTCTCTGCTATCTAGTAGGTATAATGTGCCAGTGGGAGAATGTGAAAGTGTGATTGTTTTCGCTTTTGGTTATGACAACCCTTGGGTTTTGTAGGTAAAAAAATTGTCGTGATTTTGTCCACTAATTCACTGAAGTGGTAATGGACACTCAGGTCCATTTCAAGAAGGAAATCTAGTATCCTTCCTCAGTCTGGCATAGCTGTGACTCCAGACCCATATCAATGGTTGATTTTCAACTGCCCTCTGAAATGGCTGAGCAAGCCATTCAGATCAAGGACAATTAGGGGTGGGCAACATCACATGAGAGAATTTCTTTTTTGCAAAATGCTAATAAAACAACAGTTTATGAGTGTGTATCAGTTGAACTATTCTTTTTACATTAATGTTATAGCAGGATTTATTGTAATGTCCTATTTTTCCAAAGATCCTTAGGCATTTTAGACCAAACTTTTATGGCAAGCAATGTCCTATTTCGTTCTTGAACCAGCTGTTTTTATCTTGGAGGTGTTCTGTCCTTTAACCAAGTTTCTCAAGTCATTTTCTGTTCAGAATGGCTTAGTTTGCAGGTTAATGCCACTGTGCAGTGGGATAATATCAGTCAGTAATATTTGGTTATGATCTCCTATTTTAATTGTTTGCAGTGAATACTTTATTGCAGTTGATGTGAATCAGCCCTGCTGTCAATAAAAGTATGGTTCTGTTGGGGACATTAGGTCATATTAAGTCACATCCTGTATAGGAGCCATACATCCGCAGATACAGTAATACTTGCCAAACCTGGAAATCCAAATGTGATACGCTTCCCTTTAATATCTCCTTTAAAAACAGATTGCTTCATTCCACTACACTCTTACTGTGGGCTTGCATTGCTTCATGCTGGTGAACGTCTTATGCCCAAAACATCGATTCTCCTGCTCCTCTGATGCGTCCTGACCGGCTGTGTTTTTCCAGCAGCACAGTCTCGACTCTGATCTCTGATCTCCAGCATCTGCAGTCCTCCCTTTCTCTCGGCTTGCATTGCTTCCCAGACTAGATAGATAGTTAATAAGTTCCTCTATTGAGTGGTATATGGATGAGCTCACTTATATTGTGTTATACACACCGTAGAGTCTTGATTCAGTAGGAGCATTCAGTGGGTCTTTGGATAAAACTTCATACCGAATTGCCTCCTGCAGGCCAGTGCAATGATTCTATGCCATTGCCTGAAGAGGAACAGGGAGTTACTCTGATGTTCTCCTCTCCCAACGCCATCAAAAGCAAATAAGTGTGGGACTCAATGGAGCCATACTGGGATAGAAAGCAGGAAACTGTAGACTAGTTAAACAAACATCTAACCATTGTGAAAATTTTGTGATCCATTATTAGGTCGAGGGGTGTCAGGACCTTCAGATAAGAATATTACAATTAGGTGGAATCAACTTGGCTTTATGAAAGGGAAGCCAATTCTTGTAAACTTCTTAGAGTTCCTTGGAGGATGTGTAGAGAAAAGGGGGCCAGTAGATGTTGTGTTCAGATTTGCAGAACACATTTGAATGAGATGCCCTATAAAAGGTGACAGCAAGAGATAACTACTCATTGGACCAGATTTTCTGAGGAGGCTTGGAAACCCCATTTCCAACCCTGATCAGGAAAGAGAATATGTTTTGATCAGTTCTGCCCTTGAATTTCCTGGACTGGAACCTTCTATTAAAACCAGTAGAGACAAATCCAGGAATGCTCATAGTCATAATGGAAAGGATTAGTCTGGAAATGATGCCGTCTACATCGATTGTGAGGATGCTGTTTGCTGTTGTGTAAGTGCCCTGCAATCAGATAGATGGCTGTTGAAATAGGTCAGGTTATTGTTGAATTAGGATTGGGCGGAAGCGGGTATGGAGGGGGCTGCTATTTAGGGCATTAAAGTGACAAATAGGTGAGAGGTTGGGTCCAACAAGGTGACGTGTATGTCCCTACTGAGGGGGAGGGGGGTGCGGGTGAGTTGCCAGGTCAGAGTTTGGGGAACGGCTAGGTTACACTGTCAGGTTGAGGAGGTGGGAAGTATAGGTCTGGCAGGGTCAGGTCAGCATGGTTAGTTTCAGATCTTTGAGGGGTGTATGTTGGCAGGATTGTTACTTGAAGGATAGGGATGTGGAGTGAGGTGCAGTGTCATTGAGTCAGGAGTTCATTTTAATAGATTACCAGAAATTTGTCCAAGTCTTTAGTCCTTCAATGTTTTTTGGTTCACTGTGAAGCTGAAACAAGTTGAAACCCTGTGAAATCTGGCTCTTAACTCTCAATCGGCATGTTTTCCAGAAGGTTCCAGATGCTGAGTAAAAGCCCCAATGAAATTTCAATGCCTCAATGATTCCAGGGGAGTCAGCTGCAGGGTCCTGATCAGTGACTCCAGTCTGTGTCGTCAAACTGACTTTCCATCCTTCAGAATCTCTGAGCTGGTCTATTGAGGGCGATGTGTTAGTGTGGAGAGCCTATCGGCGAACTAAGAGAATCTGGATAAATGGGCCACCCTCTGGTTGGCAAATTGTAACTAATAGGGTTCCACGGGAATGGGTGTTCCTAACCTGAGTACTTGTCCTGCTTTAATGAGTTGGGTGAAGGAACTGACCATATTGCAGCCATATTTGGCAGCAATAATAAGAAAGGCAGGGAAGTAAGTTTGGAGAAAGATGCAAAGTTTTCATAGGGATTGAGATGGGGAAACTGTGTGAGCAAACATTTGCCAGACAGAGGGAAGGTGTTTCCTCTGGTGGGAGTGGTAAGAATGAGGGAGCAACCTTGAAATGTGGAATGATACTGTTCAACAGTGTTGTCAGGAAGTAGTTCTTGACAGAAAAGGTTGTGAAAATCTGGAACCGGCCCTTTTTTTTTTAAAAGCTGCGATGTAAGTTGAAAATTCAAAAGTGAGCTGATAACATTTCTTTCGACAAGGGTATTAAATGTCGACAACCAAGGCAGGAAGCTAGAATTGAGCCCATGACCAATTGTGACCTGTTTGAATGGTGGACCAAGTTTAAGGGGTTAATTAGACGACGACTCCTCTTTCACTCCAATGAAACAAGGTGGGGGGAGGAGGATTCATGTTACTGTATATTCATAGAATGGTTCTAGCACCAAAGAAAGCCTTTCATGTCTCTTGTCAGGTCTCAGTGAGAACAACTCAACTCTGCCTTTACCCCGTAGTCCTGCAAAAATTTCCTATTTCAAGTAGTTGACCAATTCCCTTTGACAACCACAATTGAATTTCCCTATACCACTGTCTCAGATTCGAACAACACTGCTTTTAAAACATTTTTCCTGATCATAGAGAGAGAGATCCCTGCTCAGGGATTTGCACTGCAGGCATGTAGTGAACATTGAGCAGTGATGGACAGAGACCAGACACCAATTCAAATCCACTTTGGCTCATAGGGATACACCAGAAGGAAATGAAAGAGATCTTCGGAATGTTTGACTATTGTCTTTTTCCTGTCTGGTGTGCTCTGTCATCCATTAATTTTCCAAAATGGTCTAATTTCCCCCACTGCAACTTATTTTTATTCATGTGTCAGCATTGTGTAAAATGGAGCCTTGGGAGATTTTCCTTCTGATAGCTACAGCTTCCCCTTTAGGGGGAAGGAGGGGGTGCTGAGATTCTGCACAGGTAATTGCTCATAAACAGCACTCGCAGAAATAGGTCAGCCTCTTCATGACACTGTGTACTTTATCCTTCAGATTGTCATGACCGTGCAGACTGTAACAGTGCCCCAAGTCAATTTATTCACAAGATTACTGAAACCCATATCAAATCCATATGCCTGCAAATACAATTTTATAAAGTGTCATATTTTCAATATTATGATAGACGTGCACTTCCATGAAAAGGCTAGTACTGTGCTACCGATCTGAAAGGTACATTATTTAACTGCTGCAGTTGACATCCGTCTAATCACAGCCTCCACTTAGAATTGTATTGACTGTGCTGTCAGTCTGCTGTCTTAAATTGGAGGGGGGCCAAATCTCTTTTCCCAGGGATAGGTCATAATCCATTATTTTCCTTTGGTTTCCAATTGCCGACGCATGGGGCAAGCTGTAAGGCTATTAGACAGATCATGACCCTCTGACATCCCTGGTGTGCGTCAGCATCCACAATTCCATAGGCCTTTGAATTTCTTGCACAGCTCCTTGTGTATTGTCCAGGTTGCTGACGCATATAGGCAAGTGGATGGAATATAGAATTTTACTTGTTTTTGTCCAAGTTTGAATTTACCCGTTGTTAAGACATGTTTTAATCTTCACAGAATTTATTTCTAGCTGCTTCTATCCTTGTTCTGATTTTGGCATCTTGTCTGCCAACTTTTGACACCATTTAAGAATGAATGAATTAATTTTATTGTCACATACTTAAATGAGGACAGTGAAACATTTACAAGTTGCCACTTAGTGCTATCTTAGGTACAGCATTATTTACAGATCAGTTACAGTGTAACAATGTCACCAGCACACAGTGCCATCTTAGGTATAGAATATCTAGGTACAGTCCTCAGTTAGAGAATAGAAAATTGAATAAAGTTAAACTGGTTCCATCGTGAGAAAGTGAGGACTGTAGATGCTGGAGGTCAGAGTTGAGAATGTGGTGCTGGAAAAGCACAGCAGGTCAGGCAGCATCTGAGGAGGAGGGCTCTGCTGCTGCCTAACCTGCTGTGCTTTTCCAGTGCCACACTGTCAATTCTGGTTTCATAGTGACACCGTCTACACTAATCTGAACTTTCTTTGTCTCTCCTACTTTATTTCTTCCAAGTGCCATTGTTTTTGGCTATTTGTACACAATCTAAAGTTCCAGATTATACTGAATGTAAGCTGTGGACTTGTCAGCAAACTGGCTGGTTTATTAAATCACGACACCAAGCCACGAGGCGGGGGAAACGCGACGGGTTTGCTTTGGGATTGTCGGTAGCTGTGGGACGAAAGTGAGTCAGGATCTGTCTGGGGTGGAGGGATGGGTTCAGACCGGAGGGCATTGCCTTGGTTTGCCCCTCTATCGGAGAGGGGGTATGGATAACTGGGGAAGAGCATTTTACACCAACTAACTTTTTTTAAAAAAAGGAAACATAACACTGAATATCAGCGGGTTTCCTTTCTGACAATCAATCGGTATTAGATAGGGAGGTGCAAAAGAATTATTAATTGGCATTGGTGAGCTTGGAAAGCCCTCCCAGGGTTCTGCGGATGTTGATAAGTGTCATGGCTCAGTGTGCAAAATGACTTGGCATGTGTTAGGGGTGATATCTCCAAATGCAGGCCGCGAGAAATGATGGGGAGGAAGTCTGACAGTCCAGGCCCTGAGCTCAGTCTGCTCTTGTTGTTGATTTAAGTGCTGATGCGCCTTGATCCTGATAGGAAGCAGTTCTGATGCTGCCAACAAACTGCTCTTCCCTCTCGCTGCCTGAGTCAAGTTTTTGTAAAGGAGAGGAAGTCCATTTCAACGGGTTATTGCAATTCCTTTTCACTCGAGTTGACTTAAAATCGGGGAAAGAAATGGCGTTACACAGGCAAGATTATCTCCTGAGACACTAAGTTCAAACTTCCAGGTATCCAATGTCCATGGGCCTAGTTTACATTCTTACTTTCTGACTTCCTGCATTTTCAGGACTTCCCAATCATCACAACCTCCCGTTTTTAACCTGTTCATGGAGCAGTGCTCTGAAAGCTTGTAATTTCAAATAAACCTGTTGAACTATAACCTGGTGTTGTGTGATTTTTAACTTCACCCACAGAATGGCCACTCTAACTTGAATGTAACATTGATTGTCTACAATGTTCGTTCACCAGTTTTAATGGCTGCATGCTTTGTAGCTGAACCGTGGAACTGTTGTTAGAGCCTCTGGGCCCTCATGCTGGAGTTTCCACAGCAGTGAGAGGACCTGTAAAATGATGAAAAATGGGAGTAGGAACAGGATACACCATTCAATAAGATCATGGATAATCTGATTATGACCCTAATCCATTGTCTTGCCTGCGCCTTAGCTCAGTTACGATGAAGATTCTAACTTGTCCTTGAGTATGTTCAATGACCCAGCCTCCGCTGCTCTCATTGGCAGAGAATTCCAAAAACTAACAACCCTTTGTGGGAGGAAGCTTCTCCTCATCTTCGTCTTAAATGGGAGACACCTTTTGTTTTGAAACTGTGGCTGCAAGTTTTAAGTTGTCCCTCAAGGAGAAGCATCCTCTCAGCATCTACTCTGTCAAGTCCTGTGAGAATCTTGGAGAAACACAGGGTTGAGAGCCTCTGTACGAACTTTCTCAGAAGGTGCAGGATGAACTTGGAGAATTCCTTGTGAAAGACCAGGAACTTTTCATGTGACCGGATTCCTGGCTGAATCTATTTCCGTTTCAGGAAGTAGTTTCAAAGTAACGATTGATTTGAGCCTCTTTATCGAGGGCCGTTTATTTTGTTTGCATGAAATTAATGTTGGACCGTTAGTGTCTCTTCAGGCATAATGAGTTTCAGTAGCGCCCCATAGTTCTCACTAGTTCGGGAGAAATTTCATCTGCTCGTCATCTTGTAGCTGTGGACTGAGATCTGCAAAATTTAGTGGTGTGAAATTCCAAGAGGATGATACCTGGTAATTGTTGTTTGGAATCTTTCCAGGTATTTTAAGAAATTCCCTTTATTCTGTTGGTGGCAACCATGTTGTTGTCTGGCAATTTCAGATTTGAAAATGAACATATAGCTATTAATATTGATGGTTAAGAACTGTTCCTTCTCAATTAAGTTTGAGTTTTGTTTTAAGTTGTTCACAGGGTGTGGGTGTCTCTGACAGGGCTGGGGTTTTTTGCCCATTCTTAATTGCTCTGGCAGTGAGCTTACTTGTCAGACTGCTGGTGTAGGGATAGCAACAATGCTGTTGGAGAGGTAGTGCTAGGTTTTCCCTTTTGACTCACTAACTGTGTGATGTGGAGGGACACCTGTTGCTCATGGTCTTCAAGATGGTCAAGGCCGCAGTTTCAGAAGCTGCTGTCAAAAGAGCCCGAATAGGTTATAGGAGATATTGAACTCTATATGATTATTGGTGAACTATCCCATTTCTGACCTTTCCTCCATGATTTTCCCTCCGTGATGTTCACCTGATTTTAATGTTGAGGTTCCTCCGGGGAAGTGGTAAGTGCATCATAGGACTACCTTTGCTTGACTCTTGCTTTGGGCCGGCACTGGTCATGGACACGCACAAAGAAACATGAAACCAGATGTCCAGCTGAGTGGGAGGTGAGCTGGAAGGAGAATGCAGAGATGCTTCAGAGTCATTTGGACACGCTGAGTGAGTGAGCCAGTGCATGGCAGGTGGAGTATAATGTGGAGGTTATTCACTTTGTTAGCAAAAACAGGAAGGCATATTGTCACCTGAATGGAGATAAATTGGGAAACAGGGAGGTGTGGTGAATTCTGGGTGTCTTTGTGCACCAATCACTGAGAGTAAGTGTGCAGGTACAGCTGGCAGTGAAGAAGGCAAATAATATGTTGGCCTTCATAGTGAGAGGATTCGTGTACAGGAACAGGGATGTCTTGCAGCAGTGAGACAACACCTGGAGCAGATTTGGTCTCCATATGAGGACGGATATTCTGGCTGTGTAGTGAGTGCAACAAAGGTTAATCAGATTTATGTCAGTCCTGTCGTTTGGGAATTAATTAAGAGATATTGGATCGGCTAGAACTGTATTCACTGGAGTTTAGGAGGATGAGGGGAATCTGGTAGAAATCGAAAATTCTAACTGGACCAGACAGGGTCAACACAGGAAGGATGTTCCCGGTGACTGGGGAATCCGGAATCAGGGTTTCAGGATATGGGGAGGCTAACTGGGACTGGGATGAAAGAAATTTATTCATCCATAGAGTCATAGAGATGTATAGCACAGGAACAGACCCTTCGATCCAACCCGTCCATGCCAACCAGATATCCCAACCCAATCTAGTCCCACCTGCCAGCACCTGGCCCATATCCCTTTAAACCGCTCCTGTTCATAAACCCACCCAAATGCCTTTTAAATGTTGCAATTGTACTAGCCTCCACCACTTCCTCTGGCAGCTCATTCCATATACGTGAAAAAGTTGCTCCTTAGGTCTCTTTTATATCTTCCCCTCTCACCCTAAACCTATGCCCTCTAGTTTTGGATTCCCCCATCCCAGGGAAAAGACTTTTGTCTATTTACCCTATCCAAGCCCCTCATGATATTATAAACCTCTATAAAGTCAACCCTCAGCCTCCTCCGGTCCAGGGAAAACAGCCCTAGCCTATTCAACCTCTCCCTACAGAACTGAGTGGTGAATTTTCTCCCATCGAAAACAGTCGAGGCCAAAATATTCAACATTTTCAAGGAGTTAGATATAGTTCTGGGGGATCAAAGGGTATGGGGAGTAAGCAGGAATAGGGTAACCCATGATCAGACTGAATGGTAAAGCAGGCTCAAAGGGACAAATGGCCTACTCCTGCTCCTATGTTTATGTTGCTATGAAGAACAAAATTGACAGGTAGCGCACTGAGTACAAATATTGATGATGTGAGCACAAACTGCAGTTTTTACAAGGAAACTTACTTTTGTTCCTGGCAGCTCTGTAGTAGGAGGCTAATGATCTGAGTCTGGTCTTTCTCCAGCAACAGGAGACTGAACAAGTAACTGTGTCTCTACAGAGTTACTGATTGATGGCATTTTCCACAGCCAAGTAGACATTAGCAGTTTGGGTTTTGTGATGGAAATAATTGAGGCCATCAGATCTCGCAAGCATTTAAGAGCATCTCATGGCAACTGCATATGTTGAGTGCAAGGTAGGAATCACTGAGCCACTTTTGTTTCTTATTTTTGTTTTCCCCATGCTTGTGTAGGAGCTCTGTAACAACAGCATCTCACTCAGCAACACTGCATTGAAGTCCATGAAGAGGGTGAATTTGCCCACTGGAGACACAAAAACATTGTCAGAAAACATTAAGGTGTATCCAACTAAGTGCAAATGGTTTTTTTAATTGAGATAAGTCTGAATTACTGCCAAACATAAACTTCTGACATTGAAAATATATTTTCGCAAGTGTGATGTAGCATTCCTTCAGATTTTAATTATTCTTAAAAAGTTTTCAAAATTTAATCTTTACATTTAAACACTTCTTTTTCTTTATCTCTCAGTTTCACTCTTCTTTTCCTCTGTTCAGTGTTTTTGCACCTGATTTTGCATATCATTAGTCCCGCGTGCTTCATCAAATTCCACATACCAGTTAGAGACGTGCTCTGTTCACATAAGTTCCTTATCCCCAGTAGAGGGCACTTTAATCTTTTGGCTCTTGGCAATCACAAATGCTATACAAAAGCCCAGTGTTTGGTTGTAAAAAGAATGGCAAGTTGGTTATTTGCCATGAACTGCAAAATCCAGGCCGTTGCTGTTCATTGGTGTAATCATAATTTTCTTGTAAGTTTTTATACTCATGTGTTTGTGGATATAGGTCAGTGTCTATGTGTGTTTTGTTTTCTTAGAGGTATCTGATGAATGGGATTTATAAAATCAATTGACTCAGGTTTTCACTGAAACAAAGTTTGGTTCCTGCTAATGTGTACAGCCATTGATGCCTTTATTGAGTAGACCATTATCTATGACTGCGCGTCTAGTCAAAGTGCTTTGTTTATTATTATCAACTTACAAAGGAAACAAACCCAATTCTTGATTAAAATTCATTGTGTATCAGCGTGTGTATGTATATTTAATTGATAACCATATATCGAGAAAGAAGAAAGCTAATGATTTATCATTCAACCTTTTATGAGGATGTCAAGTGACTAATCTGTTACCATCAGACAAACTAAATGGAAATTGTTGTTCCAAGTGTGATTGAAGAGTGAATGCATTTTTAAAAATGAAATGGAAAATTCTCTTTGATTACTATTGTGTCACAATCATGAATTCTTCTAAGTGGTATTCACAAAAGGGCATGGATCACATGAACAAGTTAATGTCAGCATTGCCAATGGCACACAAACACATGCATGCATCTACATGCTACCTTCAAGAAAAATGGACAGTTTGAGTGTGTCCTTTCCTGTTTACGTCACTCAGTGTTAAAGTTGATTACACCGTTGTCATGGCTGCTTCCTGGGCATACAGTTGACAGGTTCCAATTGATAGCATCTGCACAGCTGTCATTTGGAACACTGCTTGTACTTTTTAAAAACGTAAATGGAAACACTGCCAAGTTACCAAATTAATGACGCCTCCGTAAGCCCAAAAATGGAAGCTGTTTAAACTCTTGAATCAATCTCCATGTTCGTCACCTGAAGTGATTAATAGTCTGAGCCAGGGTTACTCACTAATATGTTACTTTCAGCCTTTTTAGTGCATGGAATTTACTCTTTATTCTTTCCACGTTTAGCCGTTTTCCAAATCCATTTTTTTCCTTATTATTAGAAGTAGTTTTGAAAGTGGCTGGCTAGGATTGTTCCTTTGAGTATTTATTTTTGAGAGGTTTCTTCTGTCTTCTTGCATAGCTAAGGAGGTTTATTTATATAATAAATTGTATATTCCTGTGTTTTGAAGTTGCATATCAGGATTGTGTTAGGTCAGATTACATAGTGCACTGCTGTTTTACATTTATTTCTTCCTGCCTACCAGTTGCAGGTGGATGATTCAAATTCCTTCCATCTCCCCAAACCTCCTATCCTTGACAGATATTTTCCCTGGCCCCATACTCCCTACACTCCAAAATACAGAGCAGATTTTCTGTGGTTCAGTAGAGTTATTGATGTCCTGCTATTGCCAAACCAAAGGGTGTGGCATTTAGAACATTTGAAAACATCTGCAGAAAGGAATGATGATGCTTTTGAATTTAAAGGTCCAAAACCTGCTTTCAAATCAATAGGTTACATTCTTTGACCTTCAGTAGAACAACTACTCAGACGTATTATGACACTAATTATTCTTTTCCTCACATTCCTTCCAATTTTACTTTACGACAACTTTCAAAGTTAATGGAAAATT
The DNA here is from genome assembly GCF_004010195.1 of Chiloscyllium plagiosum. NCBI lineage: Eukaryota > Metazoa > Chordata > Chondrichthyes > Orectolobiformes > Hemiscylliidae > Chiloscyllium > Chiloscyllium plagiosum. The sequence continues at coordinate 74,755,321 of NC_057719.1, forward strand.
TTCTAAGTATGCACCATTTGTGCCACTTGGATGTTCAATATATATTTTATATATATTTTTAGTGGAACTAATTCTATTTTTATGGATTGTATATAGATGCTTAGAGGTCATTAATTGTGTAGCAATTCAGAATCTATAGGGTTCTGAACAGTTGTTGTTTGCAATGAGAATTTAGCTTCTGGAGTGTACCCTCTTTCAGTTCAGGAGAGATGTAAATTTGTGGAGGGAAGATGCAGCAGCACTGTAATATTTAACTAGTGATTTCCTGTTTCCTTCCAATTTAGGTGAGGTAAGAGAGATTTCTGAGCGTATCTGTGCACTGTGAGGGCATATGAGAAGCAGTCAGGAAAAATAGTCTAGGGCATCAATGGCAAGGTCAAATAAACAGTGAGCAATGGCAATACACACTCAAAATTGTATTAATAGTGCTCTTACTAGATGGAAATGTGTCAACATTGGCTGAAAGGTTTAGATTTGACATTCCCTCTCCCGACTGGCACTGAAGTTATTGTGCTTGAGTTTGTCCCTCAATGTCCAAACAGCACACTTGTATTCACATCTAGATGTTGTGATACACTTGCAATTCCTCAGCCCCCTGCATTTCAAGAAAATTAACTACAAATAAGCATTTTATTCCTGATTCTGTTATCTTCCGATTTGGAAGCAGTTGAAGCATGTCCTTTCGTTGCTCAATTTTTTAAAAATAATTAATTTTGTGTGCAATTTGGGGATTATATTTGCATTTTTGTTAGGACATTTAGAAAGGAACCATTTATATTTTGCAACGGAAATCTGCTGATCTGCATTTAAAATGAAGTTTACTTTGAGTTGAGTGATTCATTGTAAATGGAAAATGTATAAAAGTCCAAATTGAAAAGAAAATCATTCAAAGCTCTTGTGATAATTCAGTGTTGGAATAGTGCTATCATAAAAATATATTTAAATAGCTGCATGGATTTAAGAGCATTCAGTGAATAATAGCATATAGTTGACTGGGACTGACAGACAGTGATGCATTTGACAGACCATCTATGGATGATGGAGACAGGACTGGACTTGATTTGTCAATATACAGAGCCTTTTATACTGAGCATGATGAATGAAGGAAAAGGCAGAGAAGTACATTTCGTTTGTGTTCAATGTTTGTCATGTAGCGGTGACCTGCAGCAAAGCTTCATTGGGAAACCATCTTCACCAGTTAACATAATAGTATATCATACAAATGACTCACTAACTGTCAGGTCATCGGATTTGACTCTGCTGCTATTGGAAGAGTCTGTTTTTCTGTTTCCTGGTTTAATAAAGGATTTGTTTATCTAGTTGTCATCATTAGAACAAACTGAACTGATTGTGGCTAGGATTGTATATTGATTACCAACAATGTCTTGACATAAAACCAAAGAACTGATTGCTGGAGATCTGAAATGGCTGGAGAAACTCCAGCAGGTTTAGCAGCATCTGTGGGGTGAAAGCAGAGGTAACATTTCGAGGGAAATAGTTTCATCAGAACTGTTCTGATGAAGAGTCATCTGACTCAAAAAACATTAACTATGCTTTCTTCACACAGATGCTGCTAGACCTGCTTGAGTTTCTCCAGCCATTTCAGTTTTTGTATAATATTATGGCAAGTTTTGGTTAGCACTCAGTAAGTTGGTTTGCACAGCCAGTTTGCTGCGTGACACATTGGTTTGTTGAAGAATTTTTAAAGATTTTCAAAGTCTTTGCAAGCAGTTAAAAAGTCTACAAGAATTTTTGAACACTTAAAACTTTCAAGTACTTTAATAAGTTCAGAATGAGTAAAAGGCGATATAATGCACCAAGCTGAATGTTGGCTGAATGCTTGACTTCAAGAGGTGTGACTTCCAGTGGAGTCAGATGAGAGTATAACTGAGCTCAGTGGTAGGCCTTGGAGTGGGGAGTTTGTGCTGGAGCTATACTGCAGCTAGTGAACAAGTTCACGCTGCAGTCTTATGGACAAGGCCAGAATGGACTCCTTCGAAGCAGCTTTGCTGCTGAGAGGAAAATCTAGGCCAGGATGTGTTATTGAAAATGAGGATGCATTCAAAAAACATGCAGCATTGAAATGGTACACTATGCTTGTAGATAGGTTGTTTTTTGTAGGTTCAAGCTGATCTTTCTTTTCTTAAAAAAAAAACCCACATGTTTGGGAATGATGTCACAAAACACATGGGATGGAGCCAAGAAAGATAAGAAACTTTCACATTTAAAGGTCTCTTGGATGCTGTGATGCTGGGGGCAAAGGACTGCAGTGTTTTTGTTTGGAACAGATGAGCAGATGACCTCAGTCTGTGCATCCATCTTGAGTCTGTTTGTTCAAGATGGTAGTCTGTGGTTGCAGACAGGTGTGGGTGAGAGTAGACCGATTCGGTTGTAAGCCGTTTACATCAGCAGCTTTGCCTCAAAAAGCAGCCAAATGCCAACAGGATGATTCCCGTTTATTTACAATCTGCAGGATTTAGATAGCAATCAGTCGGTTTGCTATTCATTTCGTGCTGAAGAAATCCTGTGACTGTCAGGACTGGGCATTTGCAGTAGTTTTTTGATGAGTAAGATGTCTTTGTGCTTCCTATCCCCACCCTTTCCCTTTCCTGAAGGTGCTGGCTCACTTTGGAAGCTAGTTCCATGGAGACCAGTAACACACTACAATCTTTCTCCTCCTCTTATCCAAGTTTTTGTTTTAATCAGTGAATGTCAATAGGCTGTTTAAGGGCATAGCCAGAGCGCTGAGCCCAGGCCAGCCTTTACCTTCTCTTCACAAGGACACTGAGGCGTAATGGAGCCTAGTCAAGACGAGGAATCTTGACTACTTCCTTCACTGTAACATAGGGGTATTGGGGCTAATTATTCCAACCCTGCTGCAATCAGCAAGCTTAAGTAAGATCAGGAACAGTTTTTACATGTGCATACTGGCTGCAGTATTGGAATATTGAGAGTGAAAATCCAGTTTGATATCAGAGCTTGTCACTGAATGTAATTGCTTTTAATTGAATATGGACAACACTAGCATATTCAGCATTTATTGCTTATCATAATTGTCCTTGAGAAGGTGTTGATGAGCTGTCTTCTTTTTTTTAAGATTAGATTACTGAGTGTGGAAACAGGCCCTTCGGCCCAACAAGTCCACACAGACTTGCCGAAGTGGAACCCACCCAGACCCATTCCCCTACATTTACCCCTGCACCTAACACTATCGGCAATTTAACATGGCCAATTCACCTAACCTGCACATTTCTGGACGGTGGGAGGAAACCGGAGCACCTGGAGGAAACCCACGCAGACACAGGGAGAATGTGCAAACTACACAGAGTCGCCTGAGGTGGGAATTGAACCCGGGTCTCTGGCGCTGTGAGGCAGCAGTGCTAACCACTGTGCCACCCATAAACTTGAACTGTTGCAGTCTATGTGGTGGTATTAAAAAGTTCAAGGATTTTGATGAAGCAAAGGAAAAATATGTATTTCCAAGTCATGATGGTGGTGGGGACTTGCAGGTGGTACTGTTCAAATATACGTGCTGCGAGTGTCCTTCTGTGTTGTAGAGTTTGCATGTTTGGAAGGCATAGTTAAAGGGACCTTAAACTCCTACAGTGCATCTTGTAGCTGTTACACAGCACTGCCACTGTGCACCGGTCGTGGAATGAGTGAATGTTTAAAGTGCTGGATAAAATGCCAATCCAATAGGCTGCTTTGTGCTGAATGATATTGAGCTTAGGTTTTGAAGCTTCACTCACCCAGGCAAGTAGAGAGTATTCCATCACGGTCCTGACTTGAATTGTGAACAGTTTTGGGCAATCCCGAGGTAACTTTATGCCACAGAATTCCCAGTCTCTAACCTGCTCTTACATACACCCCACTTAAATGACCAACCTATTTCAGCCTTTGATCTGTGGGGACCCCTGGGGAAAAAAATAAGACCATAAGGCAAGACAGAAGCAGAAATTAGGCCATTCAGCCCGACGAATTCGCTCTGCTATTCATTCATGGCTGATAAGTTTCTCATTCCCGTTCTCCCGCCTTCTCCTCATTTTAAAAAAAACCTCAAAAGTTGCCGTTCTGTTTATCCTGATTTATCACTATAAAGTTGAATCTCTCTCTCTTTATATAGTTTCTTCATTGACTGAGGCTTGCTCATCATGACTGATGCTATAATGTGAGAAGGAGGGTGAGGACATGCACCTACCTCAATTGATGCAGGAAATAAATTTGTAATGTTGATGTTATTCTACATGCTAGCCACCTACCCAATGGAGCTAACTGGCCCTATTGGGAGTTCAATCATTGGATTTATTGGAAAAACCTGTTGTTGAGCTTTATAACTATTTTTTCCCCTCTGCCATTCAATACAGTGACACATTTTTTTTTCACCTAAACAAACTGCCAATCATTAAAACTTTTCAATAAAGAATATCTAACCTATCATACCTGGCTCCTTGAAAGGTCTATTCAAATAATTTGCTCCAATGACTGTCACCCAACCCCTGCCCCCAATACTTCCACATAGTTCTGAAGATTTCTCCTTTTCAAGTATATACTCACTTCTGTAATAGATTAATATCTTTCTTTACCTTTTAATAACTCAGAGGTGAGCCAACGTTCCCTCTAAGCTATGCAGCCTTGCAGCTACTGGCAAGGTCCACACAGCAGCAGGGAGGATTAGAGGGAATATTGTTCTCCACTGTACATTGTAAAGTGCAACAAAATAAAACTCTCTCTTTTTATTCCCTCACTGTTAAATCATTCTTTTCAGTGCGGTTTATACAAGTTGAATGAGTGGGCAAATGCACGGCAAGTGACTTATAATGTGAGGTTATCCGCTCTGATAGCAGCAGGTGGTGCAGAACGAAAATATGTTGGCCTTAATAGTGGGAGCATTCCAGTACAGGAGTAGGGATGTCTTACTGCAATTGTACAGGGCCTTGGTGAGACCACACCTGGAGAGTGCTGAGGTCACAAGCTTGGAGAAGATTTATAGCTCGTTGAGGTTCTTGATGTAAGTTTGCTTGCTGAGCTGGAAGGTTTATTTTCAGACCTTTCATCACCATGCTCGGGAACATCATCAGTGAGCCTCCAGTGAAGCGCTGGTGTTATGTCCCACTTTCTGTTTGTGTTGTGTGTCTTTTTAGTCATCTTATTTGAGGAAGAATGTTCTGGCTATGAAGGGAGTGCAATGCAGGTTTACCAGACTGATTGATTCATGGGACTGCAGGCATGTCGTATTGAGAGAGATTGGATCAATTCAGACTATATTAATTGCAGATTAGAGAAATGAGGGGGAAATCTCCTAGCAATCCAAGACTAGACAGGATAAATGCAGGATGTATGTTCGTAATGACTGACTGGGGGATCCCGAACCAGGACCTCTCAGCCCCAGCATAGGGGTCGACTATTGAGGACTGAACCATGGAGAAGTTTCTTCAAATTGCTGGAAAAGCTCAGCATGTCTGACTGCATCCATGGAAAGAAAGTGGCGTTAATTCAGTGGAGAATGGACTGAAACATTAACTCCACTTTCCTTCCATGGATGCTGTCAGACCTGCTGAGCTTTTCCAGCAACTTCTGATTTGTTTCTGAGCTCCAGTATCTGCAGTTCTTTGGTCTTCTGCATCCTGCTTTATCCCCATACCCTTTAGCCCCAAGAACTAGAACTAACTTATTCTCTAAACTAGTCAACATTTTGACTTCACCTGCTTTGTGTGAATTCCACAGGCTCAGCGCTCGCTGAGTGAAGAAATTTCTCCATGGTTCAGTCCTCAATAGTCAACCCCTGTGCTGGGGCTGTGAGGCCCTGGTTTGAGTTTCCCCAGTCAGTCATTGCAAACCTACATCCTGCGTTTATCCCGTCTAGTCCTGGATTTCTAGGAGATTCCCCCTCATTTTTCTAATCTGCAGTTAATATAGTCCGAATTGATCTAATCTCTCTTAATACTACATTTCTGAATGTAGACTGGACCTGAAACATTAACTCCACTTTCTTTCCATGGATGCTGTCAGACCTGCTGAGCTTTTCCAGCAATTTGATTTGGTTACTGCCTACAGAGTTGGACAATCACCCGTGATCATGTTGCATGTCAGAACAGTCAAATGGCCTACTCCCGCTCCTATTCTCTGTTTCAATGTTTTAACTGTTTGAATTATTTCTAGTACAGCTTTTGATTTGTAGCCCTGTTTTTCAATGCAAGGAAATGTGCAAATGTGGGGTTAGCTTGAATGCACACCAGTTTTGAACTTCAAATTTTGACATCGGGACGCTTTTTGCTTGAGTTGAAGAATTGCATACTTGTTTACTTTTGTTGGGAAATGGGAGCAATGCCTGACACAAGGTTTTGGATAAAAATGTTTAGGGGAATAAAAAAGCTGTTTGAGACTATTTGTTAAACAATTTTCTCTTTGCAGAAATTGTGGATGGAAATGCGAAGATGACACTTGGCATGATCTGGACAATCATCCTTCGATTTGCCATCCAGGATATCTCTGTGGAAGGTAAGTAGGTTCTGCTGCGTGTATGGAATGAGTTGTCAGAGGAAGTGGTTGAGGCTGGTACAATAACAACATTTAAAAGGCATCTGGATGGGTATCTGAATAGGAAGGGTTTAGAGGGATACAGGCCAAGTGCTGGCAAATGGGACTAGATTAGGTTAGGATATCTGGTCAGCATGGACGAGTTGGACCAAAGGGTCTGTTTCCAAATATGCATCTCTATGACTCATCGAATTATCTTGAAATCCTTTAGTATCCCATGGCAAATAAAAACTTAGCTTTCTTCTATGGTTGTAATGTTGGACCTTAAACATTGAAGCCTGTTCATCTTTTATTTTAAAGGCGGGGGACTGGGGATAAGCAGATATTTTTACAGGCTGTTGGCTAGAAAACTCCTAACCCACTGTTGATATAGTTAACAGATGTGAAACATAATCAGCTCTATTCATGGTTACCAACTAATTGCAGTTGACTTATTTTTGTACAATGTTGCTGTCATGAATTAAGTAAGTTGTATTTACGATTGTTTTCTGTCATTTCAGCTGAAAATACACGCAACTCAATAGAGGAGCTTTATCCTAATAAAATTATTATTTCTCCTCTTTCCCCTGTCCCTCCCCATTGGGAGAATAAATAAACATTTCCCTTATTATCCCCACAATCATTGGGATAAAATGGATGGTGAGGAAAGTTAAAATAAATGATGGAGTGCTCCTAATTGAGTACCAATTGGTACCCATTGCTAAAATCATTTCCTTTTAAGCCTAACCTTAACCCTTGAAGTCAACTTTCTTGTGCATTTTAAAAGCAGCCACAGAAAATCAACTCTAATGTAATCATTATTATGAGGTTCTGATGAGCAAGATTGCTTTGAATATTCATATTCTGAGATTCAAATTGCCGTGCCAAGAACCTTGCCCTGTCACATAATTACTTTAACATGCAGATTATGTTTTTTAATGCCAATAAATGAACCTATCTCTCCCAATTATTGTATCCAATTATAGCTACATGTTGGAGCTTGGCAAGTCATCTCTTTCTCAAGTAGGCCTCACACTTGGACCAGTTGCTACTCCTTTAAAATAAGTAATGATGACCATTCAAGAACTGTTGATTGTTCTGCTGAGTGGTGATTGGCACCTTTCCTACTACTGAATGCCACTCTAGTTCTCTATCTTCAATGTGGAATAGTTATGCCATCTAAACAAATCTGGTCCATTTATGAGTCCTGAAAGGACAGGTCTTGATTTGACTGTTTGAATGTCCTTTTAGCAATGTAAAGGAGAAAAGGCATAATATTCCCTGCATCCTGTAGTGCCCCTACATCTTCCTGCACGACTAGGAGTATAGTTTTCCATCTGAATTGGAACGTGTTGTGAGAGCACTTAGGCTTTAAGGGTGTACTTTGTCCTGGTTTCTTTTAGGAGCGAGATTGAATTAGAGGGACCGAGCAGTCGATGGTAACATAAATAGCTGGTGAAGCCTTAGGTGTTTTTTAAAATATAAGTTGGAACAATAAGAGCAGCCTGGCTGGGTGAGGCCAGCTCTCTCATATCTGGGTTTCTACTGATTTAAACAGTTGGAGTCTCAACAGGTTTGGAAGCTGCCGTAAATGTCTCCTGGCTGCCCCTCTGATTTTTGCTTGATTTTTTTTCTGTCTTTCTGGTGGGATGCGTGTGAGACCATTGGTTTCTCACATTGTGTTTTTTGCCAAGTAGTGTGTTTATGGACTGTTACTGATTTGGAACAGTTAATTAGTAACCGTTACTGCACTTTTTTTTTCTGTTATGTTTTCCAATAGAGTTAAGTTATTCTGTGTTCTTCTTTATTTTGTGGTAATTTAACTAGAGTATTTGAATAACATTTGAATATGTTTTGCTTAACATTGAGTAGTTTGACCAGTGGAATTACATCTGTAACACCATACTTTACATTTGCCTTTAAAATAAGAAAATGTTAGGGGTAGGCTACCTTCTTAAGATATTTGGTGGGGGGAAGTGGAGGGAAAGAGTGTCTGGTTTGGTCCATAACAATGTTAAGTCGGTCAGGATCCATTCTGTCTTCTACATTGCTTATTTGCAATATCCAGTGCAACGCATATGCAGACTGCTTTTCAATTCCACAAATTAGCCTCACTTGAGTGGAAGCTAGTTCTTATAAAATATGGTAATGAACGTGTTGTGACATGCCACTGGAGCAGGTGAGACTTGAACCTGGGACTTCAGGCTCAAAGGTTAGGGGCGCTATAGCTGTGCCATGAGTCCCAGACTGGATCTAATATATGTGCCCTAATCTCTAACCAATTAGTTGCTGCTGTTCTTAATCACAATTAGAGCAAGGACATATATGTACTCAACTGACAGTATTCATAACACAAACAGAGGGTATCTAGAAAGGAGTATTTCTGAACAGAAACATATTGTTAACGCATTTCATCATGTATTCATCAGGCCTAATACAAGAGGCCAAATTTCACAAACAGTTTCAACAGTTTATACCACAGGAAAGAAATGTTTGGATTGGTTGGCAAGACTATTTTGACTCACCTAAGTGTTGGCATGGAGAAAATATCCAGGAACTGTGGCTTCCCCAGGCTCCTACGTAATTCAAAAAATGCCACAAGACTGGAACACATTCCTTTTGTTTGCAGGGAATGAGTTCCTGTGTATGAATGGGTGTTACTTCTAGCAAGTGTGAATAAGCCCCATTATGAGCTGAATTAGAATGTTACAATGGTTGTTGGTGTAATGTTTAGCACACAGAAGGTCAGGAATTTGGAACCATGCACCCTTATTGCTTTCTGCTTAACAACACCTCAGCCAATCAGAGCAGACATGTCAATCAATCAACATTATCTTCTCCTGTGGTAATAATTGTTGTGATCATTTGAAATTTGGCATTCTTGTGTTTGTGTCCTGAAGACAGCATGATGAAAATCTTCAGCAAAATGTCTCCCTTTTTGGTCATACACCAGTATCCAATTATACATGGATTTGTATTTCCAAGGCTCTGACATCACATTTAGTGATAGGTTATGTCTGGAAATTTGCTTCTGTTGGATTTAAAATCGGTCTGTCCATAATGCTGTACTTAACCTCCTTCCCTTGCTACTTCCTTGAACAGGAGAAAAAACTGATCTGTTTTAGTAGAACTCATTTGTGATTGCTAGCAATGTCAAGCATTGACTGCTCAACCACCACCACCACCACAACCATCCCACCACCACCATCCCCCATTGATGTTAGCATCAAAACCTGGTATTAGTTTGAACATCCAGGAAGGAGTTGAAGGGCAGATGCATTTTGAAACTGTGATTGCCAATGGAAATGTGATTTTTAACAGACGCCTGTTGAAATACATGAAAGTTATAACACAACGTTTTTCTCCTGTAGTATAAACTGTTGTAATTGTTGCAATTTGGTGTTTTTGTCCTGATGAGTACACATTTGGTAACATGTCACCCCCATACAGAACTGGTGTATTGCTGAATGATCAAGTGACTTTCATCTTGTCTATTTGTCCCAACTAGCTTGTGTAAGTGTTTACTCTCCCCACAAACAAGAAGCTCACATCACCTTTATCCAATCTAATTTTAATCATTGACATTGTATTTGCTTCAACCGCTAACCCTGGAAGTGACTTCCATAGTCTCTCAACTCCCTATGTTACAAGGTTTCTCTGTCTTTGTTTGAACAGTGTTATTCCAGGTTCCCTCAGCAACTGGAAATACTCTGCCTCTATCTTTCTGTCCCATTCTGTTATTTATAAACTTTCAATCACGCCTCCATGCAATTTTAGAGTCAGAGTTTTACAGCATGGAGACCGATCCTTTGGTCCAACTCGTCCATGCTGACCACATATCCTAAACTAATCTGGTGCTGTTTGCCAGCACTTGGCCTTTTTCCCTCTAAACCCTTCATATTCATATACCCATTCAGATGCCTTTAAAATGTTGTAATTGTACCAGCCTCCATCAGTTCCTCTGGCAGCTCATTCCACACACACACCACCCTCTGCATGAAAATGTTACCCTTCACATCCCTTTTTATACCTTTCCCCTCTCACCCTAAACCTATGCAGTCTAGTTTTGGATTCCCCTAACCTGGTAAAAAGAACTTGGCTATTCATCCTGTCCGTGCTCCTCCTGATTTTTATAAACCTCTATAACATCACTTCTCAGCCTCTGCTCCAGGAACAATAGCCTCAGCCTGTCCCCATAACTCAACCCTCCAACCCTGGCAATATTCTTGTAAATCTTACTTGCGCCTTTTCAAATTTCACAACATCCTTCCTTAGACAAGGAGACCAGAATTGTATGCTGTTCTCACCAAAAGTTCTCTTCCAAAAGTTCTCACCAATGTCCTGTACAGCTACAACATGACCTCCCAACTCCGACACTCAACACACTAACCAATAAAGGCAAATGTACCAAGTGCTTTCTTCATTACCCTGAAGACTTGCAACTCCAACTTCAAGGAACTATGAACCTGCACCCCAAGGTCTCTGTATTCAAATGGAGCATGCTTCTTTGTTCCAGACAGTATCCTAATAAATCTCTATTGAACTATTTTAGAAACCTCGAACGTCCTTCATAAATATAAAGCCTACTACTATGCAAAGTACTGTACTGCAGTTTTAGAAATTTCATGGTATCTCACTGTTACCATTTGGGTTTTGTATACTGCTCAATATAATAAAACTTCTAATTCCATGAGTTTTTAAAGGCTTATTAATGTAAGGTGCTGTCTTCAATGCTTTGTGAGCTTGTATCCCCAACTGCAGGTCTATGCTTAGAACCAGCTGGTGAATGTTAGCCCTCTAACCTTACACAGTCATGCATTGTTCTTAAGATTGCCTTTGGTTTTCACAGAGACATCTGCAAAGGAAGGGCTCCTCCTATGGTGTCAACGCAAGACAGCTCCTTACAAGAATGTAAACATTCAGAACTTCCACATCAGGTAACCCCATCTAAGAAGATCTCTCTTTGTTACGATTTCAGCTGGAATTTAAAGACTGCCTATTTCAGATGGAAATGCTATGTTACGTTCAAGCCCTCTGAGTTAACATAATGCTTATCGCGAAACAATGGTGCTCTCATCCTCTCGCATAGTCTCACTCACTCTCAGCTGCAGTTTCCACCATGAGCATTGATTGAGGATCATTGAGAGGATGATCCTGGGTCTTCCAGGAATTACGAGACAATTGTTGCTGTGCAACCTACTTTTGAAAATTGTTTGGCCACTGTGCTTGTTACTTTTATCTTTGGGAACCTACAGCAAAAAGTTAATGTTTTTAAGTTCTTGCCCTTCATGTTAATAATGTGATGATTCCCTAACTGTCATGTCTCTATATAGCACTGTCTGCTTGTGTATTTTCAACCCATTGTTGGTGTTATGACCCTGGAATGCAGCAATGTCATATTCACCTTCAAGGAGCCTTGCTGTGCCTGGCTGTGAGATCTGAGTAAAGTTAACATTTCCCGTCATAAAAAGTAATATTTTGCAGCAACAAAGCAATTTTTAAAATGCACTTTTAGAGAGATGGTGAACTTATTGAGGTAAGCTAAAATATCACCTGGTGAAAGTCAAGTCATAACTTCTTATGTCAAGCACATGGCATACCGCCACAATCAGCAAATTGACACCCATCAGGTTGGATTAAGAGTCTCTTTTTTTATTCCTATTGCCAATAAATAGTTTTTCCTCTGGTGTCTATCCAGCCACCTGGATGGTGACCACCTCCTGATCTGCCAGTGCCATTCCATCAGGAATTTGGGAATTCAAATTTATTAATTTAGTTTTATTTCAATATTATGTATTAGGTCATCTTCCTCCTTGATCCATGTGCACCCTGAATAAAGGCAGGCCCTTAGCCCCCTATCTGCTGAGGCTATAATCTGAGTATTTTTATTGTAAGTATTTGGCCATGATGATTGGCCTTCCACTCTCAGGAAGCAGGCTTATCTCAGGCAGACCGAGAATCGAGCCTCATGCTGTTGGCATCATTCTGAGCCAAACATAGGCCAAACAAGCTAGCTAGCTGCTCTACTAAATGTTATTTTAATATGAAATGGATCTTCATCGCCTGTGAGGTTGTTATAAGATGACTGGTGGGGTCATAGAGTATATGCTAACACAGCTTGTCACGTATTGCACCTCATCTTCCCTGACTTGTGCCTTAAAGTGGTAATTGCTCACAGAGACCATTCGCTTTGTTGTGTCCTTGCCTGCTCTCCACAAGAGCAACTTAGCTAGTACCGCTTTGCTATCCTTGGCAATGTATTTACCTCTTCAAGTGCTCATTCAATTCCATTTTGAAAGCCACAATTGAGTCTATCTCCATCACAACCTAAGGCAGTATTTTCCAAATGCTAACCACTCACTGCATTAAATAAAGTCTTTCCTCATATTATCGACTCTTTTTAATTCCTTACTGCACCATCTACAAACCCTTTATACCCTTCCTAAATGTGCTACCCAGAATTGGAAGCATTGCTGCAGTTAAAGCTGAGCCTGTGTTATAACAGGCTAGTACTAAAGCCTCTTTAGAAAGCCATGATCTGCATAGCAACCCCTTGCACATTGCCTGAACCCCCCCCCCCCTCTTAAAGAACTGAAAATTTGAAATCAAGTTAGATAAGGGTGTAATACCACTGATGTTTTGGGATAATGGTCCAGGAAGTGAAAAGGTTACATTTAGGATTTGACAGTGGCATTCCAAAGTAATAGCATTGAAGGCTGGGACTCCAAGTCTAGCCTTGGAAGTAGCTCAAGAGCATCACTGACAATTTTGAACTCACAGACTATTGCCAGTCACCTCTTGATTTGTTTTGATGTAAGTGCCACACTGTTGCTGATGGATGTGAAAGGAACCCTCACAGCAAATTTGCAATGTTCCCAAAAAGCAGCAGCTTTAAACCTTGTTAATTTTTAATCCTAGTTTTCTGTGCAGTCAGCTTATTGGATCCACCGAGTTAATAGGAATTGCCAGTTTCTTCTGGCCAATGCGTTGGGAACCAGCAGCATTGATGCATCATCCTTGCATGAATCATCGAATCCCTACAGTGTGGAAACGGGCTCTTTGGCCCAACGAGTCCACACTAACCCTCCGAAGAGCGACTCACCCATACCCATTACCCCACCCTATATTTACCCCTGATTAATGCATCTAACCTGCACATCCCTGAACACTATGGGCAATTTAACACAGCCAATCCACCTAACCTGCACATCTTTGAACTATGGGGAGAAACTGGAGCATCTGATAGAAAACCATGCAGACAGTTGCCCAAGGGTGGAACTGAATCCGGGTCCCTGGCTCTGTGAAGCATCAGTGCTAACAACTAAGCCACCATGCCTCCCAGTCCTTTATGCCTGCCTCTCCCTTCATTTAAATCATGGTTAATCTGTAGCCCAACTCTCTTCACTTGTCTTTGTTCCATATCCTGTGAAAACCTTATTTAACAAATTTGTCGTTCTGTCTTGAAAGAACAAATTTTCTCACCATCCTTTTTGGATGAGAGAATTCCAGACTTTTGTTGTGTTTTGCGTTAAATACTCCCTGATTTCAGTCCAAAGTGTTCTTTGTTTTGATGTAAATATTGCTAATGGATCTAGAAGTAATCCTCCCAGTGAACTTGCTGGAGCCCTAGCTCTTAAAATTATGCCCCTTTTGAAGTTAAATCCCACGTCAGAGTTTCTATTTTAATTGTTAAAGTACTTGTTTGGACTCAACTTAGCACCACAGAGATGCAGGTCTATCAGATTGACGCTAAGGAGCAGCGAGCAGTTTAGAACAACACCGGAGGAAGGTGGATATGGCTGAGGAATGTGGCAGTGTTTTCTGATTATGGGGCTTCATTGTGCCATGCTATTTCAAGCAGTTTCAAAGCAGAGTTGGAATCTGAAGTTGACATGTGCAATTTGAGAAAATGTTAATGGCAGTACAAAGTTAAAAATCACACAACACCAGGTTATAGTCCAACAGGTTTTGGAAGCATTAGCTTTCGGAGCGACGCTCCTTCATCAGGTGGTTGAGGATTATAAGATTGTAAGGCACAGAACTTAAAAGCAAAAGTTTACAGTGTGATGTAACTAAAATTATATATTGAAAAAGACCTGGATTGTTTAAGTGTCTCATCTTTTAGAATGACCATGTCTTTTTCAGTTCTTTCACATGTTAATCACAAAACTTTTTTAAAGGTTACTTTCTCAAGTGAACTTTAACAATTAGTGTCATGTCAGCCCAGATAACGCGTTGAAGGTGTGAGGTGCCCTGTGTGAGACTCTGTGCCACAATGATCAGACTGATTCTAACCTAAAAAAACAAATTTACAGAATCTTGCATGGATTCATGCAGTTTTTGAGCAAAATAAAATGTAATTCTGCAAGTACGAATTCACCCCACAAACCTATGTGGGGTGGGGGTGGTGGTGGGGGTTATGAGTGCCTTTCAGAGAGTATGTGTATGTATGGAGTGTAAAGGAGTATAAGTCTGTCAGATGTTAAAAATCACACAACACCAGGTTATAGTCCAACAGGTTTAATTGGAAGCACACTAGCTTTCGGAGCAATGCTCCCTCATCAGGTGATAGTCACTATCACCTGATGAAGGAGCGTCGCTTCAAAAGCTAGTGTGCTTCCAATTAAACCTGTTGGACTATAACCTGGTGTTGTGTGATTTTTAACATTGTACACCCCAGTCCAAAACCAGCATCTCCAAATCAAGTCTGTCAGAAGGTGTGTGTGGGAGTGTATGACAGAGAATCTGCGTGTATGTGTGTGTGTGTGTGTGTGTGTGTGTCACATGCAATGGGGAGGCCTCAACCGGGGCTTTGGATTCATGTCACACAACAGGTGACCCAATTAATGGTAGTACAATTTTCTTTCCTTTTTTTATTCTCTGTTTCTAGTTGGAAGGATGGCCTTGGATTCTGTGCACTTATCCATAGACACCGACCAGAGCTCATTGACTATGCAAAGCTGCGAAAGGTTTGGCACCCTTTTTCCTCCATTCTTGTATGAATTTGTTGTGCAAATGAATAAATTTGTGTAGTTCGATCCTCGATCTAAATACAAGCCAGGTCTGATATAATGTGATTAGTTCTGTTCTCGCACAATCTTGTGTTATAAGAAAATTGGGCAATAGCCATGCCATTTAAATTAATGGGATCAGAATTACATTATAGCCAGTACAGGTAAGGAAAGTTTATGTTTTACAAATAACAGTCTAAATTCTTCAATCGCATTAAAGCCAATTCATGTTGAAGAATCACGTGTTATAGCAGAACCAGCTCTGTTTTATTTTCCTGTATACGTCCATTGACACATTATCTGTAAATCCCAGGGCAACAAAACTTTCCATTTCTGTGTAATATGTTAAGTTTCAAAAAATGTTTCTGACAAGG
The DNA here is from genome assembly GCF_004010195.1 of Chiloscyllium plagiosum. NCBI lineage: Eukaryota > Metazoa > Chordata > Chondrichthyes > Orectolobiformes > Hemiscylliidae > Chiloscyllium > Chiloscyllium plagiosum. Next base: position 74,771,222 of record NC_057719.1, read on the forward strand.
GGGTTGTTCTGAATTGAATGGGAAGAATTGTTCTCCCAGGCCTGTATTGTTCAGCCACGATTGGTAACATTGGCAATGCCTACCATTTTACTGCTGCTTAATATCCTTTTCCTCCTGGGCTAGAATTGAGAATTTGCTTGTAAAGATGATCAGAAACTGTCCTAGACTTGTGGATCACGACTTTCTGCCTTGCACGGCTCTTTCCTGGCTTATTTGTTGAAGGCCGTGTTTACATCATGTGTGAACAACCTTCTCCCCTCATCCTGGGGAGTTGGGGTCCCAATCAATAGCAGCAGCAGCGAGGACATGGAAAGTCTAAGTTGTGGTGTGTCCTGTGTCTGGGAAGTCATGGTGGCTCTCAGAGCCAGGGACTCAGGTTCGATTCCACCTTCTGGCAATGTCTGTGCAGAATTTGTAGTTCTCCTTGTGCCTGCAGGTGCGCTGGTTTCACCCCACAATCCAAAGATGTGCAGGTTAGGTGGATTGGCCATGCTAAATTTCCCATAGTGTCCAGGGATGTACAGACGAGGTGGCTTAGCCTCAACAAAATGCAGGGTTACAGGGATAGGTTGGGGGGGGGGAGAGACAACAACGCTGTTTGAAGGTACGATGTGGATCCGATGGGCCAAATGGCCTGCCTTCACACTGTAGGGATTGTATGATTCTACTGTCCAATGTTCCGATGCTTTGCAGCTTAAAGCAGATGTGATTGGGACGGAAGGTGGGAATACTGGTGCAGTTGAAAAGGGCAGGTGAAGGGAACAAATGGAATGAAACTGCAAACTTAAATAAGAAGGTGTTCTTGATTGTTATATGTTAAAGCAGAACTTTTATCAATGGAAATTTCCCTACCCCATTTCAACTAGGCCGGTTAATTTTTTTCTTCATTCTTTAGCAGTCAAATTGTGGGGATAATGTAGGGTGACATTTGTCAACAATACTGGATGGTTGACTCTGTAAATTAATTAACCAAGTAAGTAGCCTCTATACACTTGCTGTTCTGCTAATTTTATTGGTTTCATTATTAATGTTAAAGTTATGCTTCACTGGGCGAGCTTTGATCTTAATTGCAAAACGCAAGTTTATTTTCTTAGCTGAAGAAAAAGATAAGGAGGAACTGAGGCTTCTTATTAGCTCTCACTTGACCATCCAAGACCTATTTGGGTTGCTGGAAGACTCCTTCACCGTACTTTCTTAACCACTTGCTCCCAAAGCAAAACATGATTTTTCTCTGATTATTCATTTGATAAATGTAGTTTCCACATTATAAAATGCTCAAAGTCTTCAAGAACAGACTCTGAGTCTTGTTGGAATGCTGTTTTGATACAGATATTCACACTGGTCACTGTCTGTAAATTCACATGCAGCTTCAGGGAGACTGGCTGTCCTGAATAATGAGGCTTTTCTACATGTAGACCAATGATGAGAGAGAGGCTTGTGATTATGATATTGCAGCCCAAAGATTTGAAGTTTGAAGAAAAAGGGTCTAATTTGCTCTTAAAATTAATCTATAATGTTGATGCTATTTTTAAGCATCAGTGTGCACTACCTGTGTCTCCATTCTCTTGATTTTCACTTTTCTTTTAATATGTTAAAGAGACTATATAAAGCTGTCTTGTTCTCTACAACCCACAGTAGCAGCAGAATCATCTCTATGTTCTGGAGGTGTGCTTAAGGTCAAATACTTTTACCAGATGAAGCAGATTCTGAATGAATCTGCAGTTTTGCTTGTGCCTGTGTGCAGCCTTACAAGGGAATTTACTGGCTTCTTTAGGTTCTTAATTGTATCGTAACCCTTGTGAAGCAATCAGAGTAATATCCTTAAGTGTGCAACACCTTTTTAGTCCCATACTTAGAAATATCTTATTGGATTTCCCAGTTGTGGAGGGTCATTTCCACCTACTCATCCGTGTAATATGGTCCGTAAGTAAGTCACAATGTTGCAAATTATTGTAGATAAAGTGTATAGGCCAGAACAAAAAAAAAGAAGTTGACTTGGACACTTCATAGCTTTCAGCTCTTACCCCTTTTCCCACTTTCCCTAATCCTAATTATGTTTGCCAACTTGGTCTCCAAACTTTCAAACCACCCCCCAACCGTCAAAGAAACCATACTCCACTGAGCAAGCAAACCCACAAGAGTGAGCCATATATCGATCGGGGTCAGGGCAAAGACTAATTTCCATAACCCCAGCCAAGGATTGAAAACTCAACAGATATTGGTGAGAAAAACTGAACATGAAGTAATTGAAAGCATCAAACAAATATAAGTAGTGAACTCCAGTATGACAGAAATTTAAGCAATAAATATGAATGCCAAGAGAGTGAGCCATCCTCCTACCTACACCCCACATCTAACAGCATTGACCATAGGTTTATATGAATCAAGCAAATTATATTGGAAGTATGGTGAGATGTGAGGATTGTGTTAGAGTATTAGAGTTTGCGAATTGGATCAGCCATGATAAACTATCCCTATTTTACCCACCAATTTTAGTTTTAAAAATCCTGAAGGGATGTCCTACATACGATTGTTTCGAAATAGATTAAAACATAGGAGCAGGAGGAGGCCATTCAGGCATTTGAGCCTGCTCCACCATTCATCACGATCATGGCTGATCTCCAACTCAGTGGTCTAATCTTGCTTTCTCCCAATAACCTTTTGATCCCATTCACCCCAAGTGCTATATCTAGCTGCCTCTTGAATGCATTCAGTGTTTCGGCATCAACTGCTTCCTGTGGTAATGAATTCCACAGGCTCACCACTCTTTGGGTGAAGAAATGTCTCCTCATCTCTGTCCTGAATGGTCCACCCTGAATCCTCAGACTGTGACCCCTAGGTCTGGGTCCACTATCGGGAATATCCTCCCTGCATCTGCCCTGTCTAGTCCTGTGAGAATTTTATAAGTCTCTGAGATCGCCCCTCACTCGTCTGAACTCCAGTGAAAATAATCCTAACCTAGTCAATCTTCCCTCCTACATCAGTCCTGCCATCCCCGGAATCAGCCTGGTAAACCTTAGCTGCACTCCCTCAAGAGCAAGAACATCCTTCCTCAGAAAAGGAGACCAAAACTGCACGCAATATTCTAGGTGTGGCCTCACCAAGGCACTATATGACTGCAACAACACATCGCTGCTCCTGTACTCGATACCTCACGCAATGAAGACCAAACATACCATTTGTCGTCTTTACCACAGGCTGCACCTGCATGCTTACCTTCAGTGACTGATGCACAAGGACACCCTGGTCCCATTGCACATTCCTCCCAATTACAGCCATTTACATAGTGATCCGCATCCTTGTTTTTGCTTCCAAAGTGAATAAGTTTACTTTTATTCAAGTTAAACTGCACCTGCCATTGATTTGCCTACTCATCCAACCTGTCCAGATCATGCATCTATTGTTAGAGATACCAAAAGCAACTATCAGACATAGGATTTGTACCAAATTCTGTTGTTGTCTACATCCTTGCTCATTATTGTCATTTATTATTGGGAACATCGGTTGTCATGATGAAATATTGGCAGAGAGAAACTAGCACACGGAAATGTAAAGAGAGAGAATTGAACTGGTGACCATTGGGGTAAAATAAGATTGGTTGAAATGTGTGATGATGTTGCATGTTTATGATGTGGAATCTCTTCTCATACTTCCTGAAGTTGTCTACTTCCACAGGCCAGCACAAAACGTCCTGTCAACAGCCCATACTATCCATTACATCAGTGAATCATACACTGTCCCTGCAACTCCAAATTACTTGGAAATGAGTAGAAAATAAGTTGTTGGATTACTGTGTTGTGGATTGACAGTCATTAATTTAAGTTCACTAGTCAAGAAATACACAGAAGCAAAACATTGATTTAATTTATTATTGTCACATGTATCTAAGTAAAGTGAAAAGGTTTGTTTTGCATTCAGCATTGGCAGAACATACCATTAAAGATCATAGAGTGATTGTGATGTGGAGGTGCCGGTGTTGGACTGGGATAGACAAAGTCAGAAATCACATGACTCCAGGTTATAGTCCAATAGGTTTATTTAATATCACAAGCTTTCGAAGCACTGTTCCTTCCTCAGGTGAAGTGTGATCTGGTGATAGAACAGAGTGAGGAATATTTAGTTATGGTCGCAAAGAAGGCACATAAACAGTGAGATCGACATTAGATTTGAAATTTGAGAGGTCCAAATTAGAAGTCTAATAACAGTGGGGAAGAAACTGTTCTTGAACCTGTTGGTTACATATATTTAAGCTTTTGTATCTTCTGCCTGATGGAAGAGGTTGGAAGAGATTATAAGATAGATCAAGTATTGAGGATGCTAATAATACAATTGATTTTTTTCCAATACCTAAAACCATTCCAAAAGCTGAATAAGCGCTCAATTCTTTAGCAGTTCTCCCAATGAATATTTCTGTGTGATGAAGTACTTGTGAAAGGAAAACTAACTAACTTTGTAAACCATCTTAAACTATTTCCTCTCGACTTGGAACACACAACCTTTTTTTTCCTGGCCTGGGTAGAATGCTCAACACAAGATCCATATCACTTCCTGTTCCATTTGTTAGAACATGCAATGGGCTCAGGCAGTCTTAATCTATAGAATCATGAAAATAAACAGCACAGAACAAAGCATTTGGCCCATCCTGCCAGTTCCATGAAAATGCTGTCAAATTAGTCCCTGTCCCCCAACCGTTTTGACAGTTTCCTCACATTTATTTTCCTTTCCGAGTATAAATGCAAATTCTTTTTGAAATTTATTATTGGATCTACTTCCCAGAGATGCATTCCCGATCATAACTAATCAAGGTGTTTAGGTAAAAATCTTCTCCCCTCTCTCTCTTTTTACAGTTGTCTTAAGTCTGCTTCCCCGTGCGATTTATTTTTCATTCTTCTATTGCTCGTTTAGCCAGCATTCACTGCCTATTCCTGATTTGCTCTTGACCCGACTGGCCATTTCAGGGAGCAGTTCAGAGTCCATTATGTTGCTATGGATCTGAAGTCATAAGCAGACCAGACCAGATAAGGATGGCAGATTTCATTCCCCAAAGGAAGGAAGATAATGATTATAGTTTCACTATTGCCATTACGGAGATTAGTTTGCAATTCCAGAATTATTAATGCAATTGAAAATCCACTGGATGCCTCATAATTTTGAACTCTTTGATTGAATCTCCCTTTCTTTAAAGAGTGAAATCTCTGTTTCATGTACTAGTTAAAAAAATAAATGATTATATCCTGATGGGAAACTGGAGTTCAGATTGACAAGAGGTTTGAATTCGAGCATGTTCCCCTATGTTATGATCTGGAGAGGAAGGGATATCTGGTTTTGCTCTTTTCCTATTCATTGTTTGATTGCAGAAGATTTTTTTGAATATTTTTAATAGAATGCTGGATAGCCAGGTTCACTATGTACTTGACCATGTCCATTCTTTTCAGAAATAAGCCAGACAGATGTTTTTGAATTGAATACAAAAGTTTATTTTATTGCTAAAAGCTCCTCAAATTTAAAATGCTGAAAATGTTTTGAAATAATCCAGTGACCATTGACCTGTTCAAACTCCACATATGCAGAAACCTACAATTACAGAGTATCTGTATTAAGATTGAGAGTTAACACTTAGAGTTAAACTTGAATAAGGAGAAACACAGATGAAAGAAGGAAGGTCAATAATAAAAACTCAGGGGTTAGGGTCAGGGCTATGCTTACTGGCCAGTCAGCTGTTTGGTCCTCCAATAAAGGACTCATTTTTCACAACAGTGTCTGGTATATTCTGTTTTCTCCTGGAGACCATGTTGTTGAATTGAAATCTTCCTCTTACCTGCAGCGAGGCTTTCTGTTTGGTTTCTCGACCCACAAGTAGTTCTCAAAGCTTTTGAGGGAATTTTTAGCAAGAGAGTGAGGTGCTGACTTGTTCAATCCAAATTCTGACATTCACATGCACACAGTTGCATGATATCTCTCCATGTTTGTTATACATTCCAAAATGAAGTGAGCAGTATCTATCAGCCATTGCAATAGCTGACATGGTTAATTTTAATGTTCTTACCATTAACTCCTTGAATCCTCCATCTAGATAAATAGGAGTCATGTTTGGCAGATTGTCTCTGTAGGGGTCACCACCTCCATCCCACAGAGATGTTATTCAGCAATGATATTCGATTCATCTTGAATTTTAGCCAGTGTTCTGTCTCTCTTTCAGTTTATAAACTGTCCTTATAACAATCCAAAGCATGGACACAGCGTATGAAACTTTAACTTGAAATTTGAAATAAACACATGTTTGTAACACTAAGGTTACTTGAGATATTAGAGGGAAAGTCTAGTGTTGTAATGTGTATAAATATGTCATATAAATGATTAGGATGTGAACATAAGAGGTATATAGTAAGTTGCAGATGACACCAAAATTGGAGGTGTAGAGGATCGTGAAAAAGGTTCCTCAGGGTGCACCAAGACCTTAATCAGATGAGTCTATGGGCTGAGGAGTGGTAGGTGGAATTTAATTTAGATGAATGCGAGGTGCTGCATTTTGGAAAGGCAAATCGAAGCAGGACTTATTCACCTAATGGTAAGGTCCTGGGGAGTGTGGCTGAACAAAGAGACCTTGGAGTGCAGGTTCATAGTTCCTTGAAAGTAGAGTCGCAGGTGGACAGGGTATTTGGTACAGGACGTTGGTTAGGCCACTTTTGGAATACTGTGTTCAATTCTGCTCGGGATGTTGTGAAAATTGAAAGGGTTTCAGAAAAGATTTACAAGGATCTTGCCAGGATTTGGAGGGTTGAGCTGGAGGGAGAGGCTGAATAGGTTGGGACTATTTTACCTGGAGCGTTGGAGACTGAGGGGGTGACCTTTATAAAGATTTATAAAATTATGAGGGGCATGGAGAGGGTGAATAGCCAAAGTTTTTTCCCTGTGATGGGGGAGTCCAAAGCTAGAGGACATAGGTTTGAGGTGAGAGGAGAAAGATTTAAAAAGGACCTAAGGGGCAACGTTTTCACACAGAGGGTGACGAGTGTGTGGAATGAGCTGCCAGAGGAAGTGGTGGAGGCTAGTACAATTATAACATTTAAAAGGCATCTGGATCAGTATATGAAAAAGGAAAAATGTGCAAACTCCACACAGACAGTCGCCCGAGGCCGGAATCAAACCTGGGACCCTGGTGCTGTGAGGCAGCAGTGCTAACCACTGAGCCACCGTGCTGCCCATGGTTAACCAAATCTGAACTGAGATAGACACAGGGAAATAAAAACAATTATAAGAAAATCAAATAAAATGAAAGACAAAGCAACGGGGAAAAACAAGGTGGCGGACATTTGGATAATCCCAATGTGCTGGCCAAATGTTGGCAAATGGGACTAGATTAATCTGGGATATTTGGTCGGCATGGACTAGTTCGATTGAAGGGTATGTTCCTGTGCTGTACATCTTGACTAAAGGGCTGACCTTTCAGCATGTAGTTGCATGCTTTTGAACTTCCAACAGTATTGGTAAAGTTTAAATTCCTTTTTTTTTAGAAGGGAAACCTATGCAGAGGCTTCATGAACTGAAATGTAGCTGACTACTGACAGTATTTATAAAAGAAAACAAAACACAGAATTCTGCAAATGTTGGAGATAAAAAAACAATCCGGGGGAAGTAGTGATAAGTAACGATCTATAATGTTTTCTGAGATGCTGCCTGACCTTCTGATTGCTTCTAGTGTTTTCTTTGTTTCTGATTGTAGAGTCATGTAGCACAGAAGGAAGCCATTCAGCCCTCACATCTGTGCCAGCACATTGGGATTATCCAAATATCCGCCACCTTGTTTTTCCCCATTGCTTTGTCTTTCATTTTATTTGATTTTCTTTTTTCCTGTGTCTATCTCAGTTCAGATTTGGTTAACCATGGGCAGCACGGTGGCTCAGTGGTTAGCACTGCTGCCTCACAGCACCAGGGTCCCAGGTTCGATTCCGGCCTCGGGCGACTGTCTGTGTGGAGATTGCACATTCTCCCCGTGTCTTCGTGGATTTCCTCAGAGTGCTCCGGTTTCCTCCCACAGTCCAAAGATGTGCAGGTCAGGTGGATTGGCCAAGCTAAATTGCTGATAGTGTTAGGTGCATTAGTCGGAGGGAGATGGGTCTGGGTGGGTTACACTTCAGAGGGTCAGTGTGGACTGGTTGGGCCAAAGGGCCTGTTTCCACATTGTAGGGAATCTATAAAAAAAAAAACCAGGAAATCTGGGAAGACTATTGCATTTCTCGCATGTCTCCATGTTTTAACAGGATGTTCTGCAATTTGAGGATCATCATTGTTGTAGAGAGTGATTGAGTGGAGTTGCTGTCATTCTGCTTACCATTAAGTTGAAGAAGTTGAAGAATCTTGCTTTATACCCACACTACCATGCTTCACTTCACTGAGTTTGATGTAAACTTTAAAAACGGTGGACCTGATGTTATTATTTATCAGTTATATAAATGATTTGGATGTGAAAGTAGGAGGATTGGTTAGTGAGCTTGTAGTTGACAGTGAAGATCATCTCCGAGTGCAATGGGACTTTGATCAGATGGGCCAGTGGGCCAAAGAGTGACAGCAGAAGACTTGAAGACTATAAACAAGGTAGGGGAGCATGTCAGTCTTGAAATCTCCTGTTAATGTTAGCCTTTCTTATTGTCGTAGGATGACCCTTACACCAACTTGAACACAGCCTTTGATGTCGCAGAAAAGTACCTGGACATTCCCAAAATGTTGGATGCTGAAGGTGAGGGGTTTTACGGTTAACATTTTACTGTTATTGATTTACCAAACCTGAATAGATTTTTGTTGCACTGATCTAGTTATAATCACAACATAAACCTATGCCTTTGAATTAAAATTGTTTTACTTACTTAAGAAGGGTAATGAAACATTGCAGTCTTAACCGAGGGAGGGTGTGAAGCTCGGCGAAGCTGCAAGTTGGCTTTATTTACATTCTTTCACAAATTATGCTGTTTCTTATGTATAAATAGCTTCATACTGCATTAACTCCAAGACAGCCATGTGGTGCTGTGGTGCTTTAGACCATATTCCAAGACATGTGGAGCTGAATTGAAATCACTGAAGAACAAGTGAGTTTAATCAGAGGAGCCACGTGATTGTAGAGGGTTATCAAGATGAAAGAGGTTGGAGATGGGGAGACATGACGCCATGGAGGAGACTGAACATGAGGTTGAAAAAGTTAAACTTGCTGTGTTATTGGGCCATGGTCTCTTGACGATCAGTGAGTGCATGGGGTAATGGATGAATAGGATTTAGTGAAAATTAGGACAAATACATGGTTTTTGGATGGCCCCCAAGCTATTGGAGAATAACGGATGGAAGTGTGATTATGAGATCATGGGGTACTGAGTCAAAAAGTGTGGCGTTGGAAAAGCACAGCAGGCCAGGCAGTATCCGAAAACCCGGAGAGTCAACGTTTCCCTTTGGCTTATGCCCAAAATATTGACTCTCCTGCTGCTCGGATGCTGCCAGACCTGCTGTGCTTTTCCAGCACCACACTTTTTGACTCTGATCTCCAGCATCTGCAGTATTCACTTTCTTCTAGATTATGGGTATAGCCAATCCCAGCGATTCGAATCGTGGAGTAGTGTGTTATGGGTGAACTGAGGCAGGGAGTTAGAAGGATGACATTGTAGAATGAAGATGTACACCAACGGGTATGTGTCTTTGATGGTGCTGTGGACATAGGCCAGAAGCTTGCTAGGAGTCAGGTGGGGCACCCAGGCTGCAGAGAACTGATAGTGGCTGAACTGGTAACCCTCAACTCCACCTTTCTGCCTTTTCCTCAATAACTCTTGATTCCCATGCTGATTTAAACATCTGTCTATCTCAGCCTTGAACACACACAACAATCCAGCCTCAAAAGTAAAGAATTCCACAGCTTCACTCCTCTCTGAGAAGCTTCTCCTTATCTCTATCTTAATGTGTGAACTCTTGTTTTGAGATTTATGCTGTCTGATCCTAGAGTCCAGCAATGGGAAATAACTTTTCCACATGTACCCTGACAAGTCTTCGGGTTGTATGCTTTTATTAGGTTGCCTGTCATTCTTCTTTATTCCAACAAGTACATGCACAACCTACTCAACCCCTCCTCATAAGACAGTCTCTCTGAAGCAGTTGGCAGCATAGTGAATCTTCTCTGGACTGCCTCCAATGATGCTTTCTCCTCCGTATTCTAGCTGTGGTCTGACTGGCACCTTGTGTAGGTTTGCAAAACCTCCCTGCTTCTATAATCCATTACCTTTGAAACAAAGGCCCCACATTAGAGTGGCACGGTGGCTCAGTGATTAGCACTGCTGCCTGGCAGCATCAGGGACCCGGGTCCGATTCCATTCTCGGACAACTGTGTGTTGGAATTTGCACATTCTCCCCATGTCTGTGTGTGTTTCCTCTGGGTGCTCAGGGTTTTGTCCCACATTCCAAAGATGTGCAGATTAGGTGAATTGGCCATGCTAAATTGCCAACAGTGTCCAGGGATGTGCAGACTAGGTGGATTAGCACTGGAAATGCAACGTTCCAGGCATAATTTAGATAGGTGGGTCTGGGTGGGATTCTCTTTGGAGCGTCGTTGTCGATCAATGGGCTGAATGGCCTATGGGGATTCCATGATTTTCCTTCCGTATTACCTACTGAACCTGGATGCTAGCTTTCTGTGACTCATGGATGAGGCCTGTGATCCTTAGCTTTCTCTACTTAGCTCCTTCATTCTCCCTGCCAAAGTGCATGCCCTCACACTGTATTCCATATGCCAGGTTTCTGCCCACTAAGTTAACCTGTCTCTATCCTCTCTACAGAGTCATGGTTTCATCTTCACCACTTACTTTCTCACCTACTTTTGAGCTCTAATACATTCACTTTCTCCTACTAAGTCATTGAATTTCTATTGCAAATAATTGTGAACTCAGCGCTGATCCCTGTGGTACTCCAATAGTTCCAGGTTGCCATTCTGAAAGTGCCCAATTCATCCTAACTCACTGCCTGGAAACAAAGGTTGGATTATTTCATGTCTGCAAGTTAGTTGGTTGCACTTTGCCTTCTCTAAACAACCTTCCACCTACCCCCCCCCCATCCTGAGCAAAGTGATTATTTTTGAGTTGGTGCATATTTGGCAGTATCTCTGGGTTTTTTTTACATAATGTATTAACTTTTAAAGCTTTCCATAAGAAATAAGGACCACAGTCAGAAAGTGGAGGCTTTTAAGTTAGATTAGATTACGTTACAGTGTGGAAACAGGCCCTTCGGCCCAACAAGTCCACACTGACCCGCCGAAGCGCAACCCACCCATACCCCTACATTTACCCCTTACCTAACACTATGGGCAATTTAGCAAGGCCAATTCACCTGACCCTGCACATCTTTGGACTGTGGGAGGAAACCGGAGCACCCGGAGGAAACCCACGCAGACACGGGGAGAACGTGCAACTCCACACAGTCGGTTACCTGAGGCGGGAAATGAACCCGGGTCTCTGGCGCTGCGAGGCAACAGTGCTAACCACTGTGCCACCGTGCCGCCCACTGCCACCGTGCCGCCCACCTGTGATCAGTTACCTCTGTGATCAGCGTAACTGTGATCAGCCTCTGTCAACGCTGTAGCCCCTCTGTCCCATGACACCTGATTAGGTATGAATGCAACCCCTCTTTATACTGTTAATTTGCATCAGCAGGAGCAAACGCATCACTCACTTCCCGTTCTGCATCCCTCATCCCAAGTGCTTCATGCCTCCCTTGACTAACAAATCCAGGAGACAGTCAGGGATGCAGATGTTGGAGTGTCCGAGTCGAAAAGTGTGGCGCTGGAAAAGCACAGCAGGTCAAACAGCATCCGAGGAGCAGGAGGGTCATCGTTTCAGGCCTGAGTTCTTCATCAGAAATCCAGCCCAGAGATAACGAGTCAAGACTGTGACTTCTCATTGCGACTCTTTCTGATGGAAAGTCACAGATCTGAAACATTAACTCTGTTTCGCGCTTTCTCTCTTTGCAAATGTGGTCAGGCCAACTGATTCAGTTTACTTTAAAATCTTTAATGTCCAATTTCTGTATATCCCAAAAGAAACTTCGAGTTGGAGTAATCTAGAAGGTTTTACAAGTTGGAAAGGGTACTTTAAGAGTTAAGAGAGTGAGGCAGAATTGAAATTAGCTGATGATAAGATTTCTTGATTGAATCAGGATGTGTGTGCTGGTAGAAGAGTAGATTTTGTATCAGGTAACCGGTTCTTTGGTAACTGAGAGTTGTTACTCTCTGTAAATTTCAAATTATTCCACCATTTGGTACAGCTAGTATGATTTACCTTGCACAAATCCTAAATGTTGTGATAGTTACTAAATTGGATCATTAGTATATACACTTTTAATAAGTGTAAACGTTTTTATGCCACATTGTGGGGAGAATCGCACCATTTCCCAGGCACTTGTGAGTGTTTTCTGCAGTTAACTTCCCTATATTTTCACATTACTGAGCTCAATCTTCAATAATCCCACGTTACTGCAATGTAGGGAGGAAAAGAAATTCAACATTATCTCTTGCGGTCACATGTCAACTCTCCTCTTTCATAAAACTGTTTTCGTACACCAGTCACAACTGGTGCATTGATTTAGTGCCTTTAACTTCCTAAGGTGCTACACAGAAGCATTACTAAACAAAACATGACTGTGTGCCACATCAGTTCAGATGATCAAATGTCTGGTGAAAGAGAGAGGTTTTATGGAGTGTCTTGTCGGGGGGAGGTAAGGTTATCAGACAGAGGGCAGGGTATTCAAGCGAATTTAGGATTTAGACAACTGAAGACCATCAATAGAAAAATGATTAAAATCAGTGATGTTGAAAATGTAAGAACAAAGGAGCACAGCTATCTTTGCAGGTTTGTGGGACTGGAGGAGAGGTAACTGTCTAACCAGGATTCACAGATAGCAATCTGCATTTAGTAGACCCAAAGTATGCTGATGACTGCAGTTCTTCCAAGCTGAGCTCTGATAAATCTGATTACGAGTATCTGTCTCTCCCAATGTTTTAAAAAAATGTTTAATTCAGAGTCTGTGTTGAATGGCTTGGGTGTTCTTAGAATTTAATTATACGTTGAAGGTACATCGATACAATGGGCCAAGCCATGTAAATTGCCTACTGGAGTAATTACATGCCATTCAATTTCAATGTCGTATTGGACAAATTCTTCATTGTATTACTGACATTGCTGAATGCATGTCAGAGCTATCTTCACTTACATTGTGAAAGCAATTGTATAGCACCAAATTACTTTTAAAAATCCACCACACTCACTTGTACTTGAATTTACAGCTAAACTATTATAAAGTTTACTTGTTTTGTTATGGATGATGCCTGTTAACCTGCCTGGTGTGTGAAATTGTGTTTTCTCACTGTTAACACTAATTAGTGAAAAGGCATTTTTTTTCCCCTGGGGCAGAGCTTCCTTTTGATAAGGGCATCAAATGCCTCCAGCATTTGTGGCGCTGTTTATTTTGTTGACTGATATGATTAATGCCTTGGATTGTTCAGTGCCACTTTCTCAGCACAAATCATTGGCAGGCACTCTTGGTACAGTAATTGGAAGGGGGAAAACAGCTTTCCAATTTTTGCCCACAATGATCTGGTGCACCATTGAGAGAAAGGAATGCTAACTTTACTGTTAATGCAGAGAAACCTGATCATGTTACTTTGGGTGGGGCCCAGCAGCATCCTGCTATATCCTTCATGTGCAAAACTCAAATTGCAGAGGTAATATATCCTTTCATGTTTTGTTGTGTTACACTGCACGTCCTACAGTTAAATGTGAATGTATTACCTAATACAAAACCTTCTGCTTTCTTTTCTCTCATTATCGTGGTGCATAATAACTGTAGTTCAGCAAATGAAACGGGAGCATTTGTTTAAAAAAAAAAGACGCTTCAACCTGTCACTGTCCTGGCTAATTCACAAGTTGTTGAAATGATTGACATTCATTGGTCATGTTATATTGCTATCTTTTATAACAGTTTTTAATGTGCCTTCTGTTTCTATTCACTGGATTCATTGACAGTACTATTTCATATTGCTAACCTGTTTGAAATAAAAGCCAATTGTTAAGAACAGCAACGGGCCTTAGTTGAATCTGCCATATCATTATTGGATGAATTAAAATTCTCCGGATTATAAGACCTGGATTCCACTCTGCATGGATTGCCTCCAGCTTTTTGATGCAAAAGTCACTACGAGTCTCTTACCCCAGGTCCTCATGGGTACTACTAATTCTCATCTTTCTTGTGCAATAGAACTGTTTCTAAATGTTTTCTCTCAAGATTCTCAGTAGATGAATATGTTGCATTAATTTACTTTTGCAAAAATAAATCCTTTCCTGTGTTTCCTGACAGACATTGTTGGTACAGCACGTCCAGACGAGAAGGCAATCATGACTTATGTCTCTAGCTTCTACCATGCCTTTTCAGGAGCCCAAAAGGTATCCCAGGAATCCATATTTCTGGCAACAATTGCTTCTCTGGCTAACTATACATTTTTTTTTCTGTTCTGCAGCTGGTATGTGTTTTTCCCCGTGCTGAACTTTCCACTCTTGATATGATCTCCTGTGTTGCATGATTGGAACAGTATGGTTCTTCACTGATTGTACCTTGGCTCACCTTTCTCTTTCCTAATCTTTTCTTGTCTTCCTTGCACAGATCTTATAAGCACGCTTAGGCCGGATGAAAAGGCTGTAATGACCTATGTTTCATGTTACTACCATGCGTTCTCAGGTGCACAGAAGGTGAGAAACCTACCTCACCCCTCTGTAGAATTCCCCTTTGATTTAGATTTTCTAACTCTGGTTTTGATAGATTTAACATCATCCTTTTTTGTTTTCAGTCTGGCTTACAGTGGTCCAGCTAAACATTTTTTTGAATCTAAAGAAGAGCTAGATTAGGTTTTGAACATGCCCATTCATTCGTTCCAAAAGTTCTTCCACAGTCACCCTGCATCTTTGTTCTCATCAGAGAAATACAAGTAAATCTCATCAGTTAGCCAGTCAAATTCTCCTTGTGGCTTTCCCACAAATTGAAGAATGAAAGGGGGACTACATCCTTGTCTGGTGATGACTTCCTCGATCTTTGCTCAGGATTACTTTTAAGATTGGACTCTGGTACATGTGATTGATGTGGTGTTTATTAAATTTCTCAATCATTTATGTTCCTCTTCTAACAAAGTAGAGTGCTGGGCTGTCACTAGTCTGCATTCTTTATCTTATTTTCAGAATGGTGACTTTTTGGAGAGCAATATTTTGGTACTGAACTAGTATCTTTCAAAACACAATCCCAAATTTAGACTGTATCTGCGTTAACCACCCGTATTCTTTTCAGTTTTCAGTCCCTCTTTCATTGTTCTGGTCCAGGCTACTGTCAGTCTAAATGGTTATAGCTGGCTGCTGGGCTTCCCTCCCACCTGCATTCTCATCCCCTAACCCCCACCTCAACATGAATGGTTTCATTTTGTGAGGTAACCTCTTTCCTCCCTGTTTCTCTCCCAGTACCTGCTCTTTTGCATTGTTCATCCTGGAGGACTCAATCTAAAGCCAAGCAAACTCGTATCAAAGTTTGATTGTCTGACACGAAACTGTCATAGTTGGCTTGTTTAAGGCTCCTGCTTCAAATGGGAGAAAAACTAATTACAAAGTTTGATGTTCATCAGTGACTATTGTCAGTTCCTGGCACAAAACTATTTTTCTCCTCATTTCTCATGGTTCTAATCATAACAATTTCCTTTGATCCAGTTATATACAGTACATCAACCCAGAACTTAATATTGGAGGGTCCACAGTAAGCCAGCCACAGATTAGTTTCCAACCCAATAATGTCTTTGTTAAACTAGAAATTTCTACTTCCAATTTCTTGGCTTCATTCTTGAGACTGGTGTCCTTCTCTTTCATAGACTATATCCACTTCCCTTTGTTATATCTTTTGCTTCACTCTTTGGCTTGGCTGGTCCTCAATCTCATGTTCAGCTAATTGTTATGCATTGAATGCTTAATTAATTCCTCCATTATGTTAATGCTTAACGCAAGTTTTTTTTGGTACTCCTGATTTGTGATAAATGTCCTGTACGATTGTAGCTTTTGTAATTTATTTGTTTTCTAGGGCAGAAGCAGATTGTAAATGTGATAGTCTATATGGGGTCTGGGTCATAAGGGCCATGCAGAGCATTGTAATTATGGTTCAACATCAGATACTTGTAACTGTGAATGGAAAACAATTCCTGCAAGTGGTGCCCAATTCATGACATTGTGTATACTTATTAAAACTGATGCATGGAATCATTTTTATGAAGCTTTTACTATGGATTCTTTCTGCTATAAAGTGGGAATACAATGGAAAAGTCATATTAAAACCTTATGTGACTACTTTGGTTTAATGATTATACCACAAAAAGGTTATCGTTTAGCTCTTTGCTAGTCTTTGGAATTAATTCTGTTCCACGTTTTTATTGCTTCCCTAGCGGGGGAGCATGGAAAGTTGACCCAGTTTATAATCAATCCAGCAGGAGGCTGTAACAAAGCCAATTCTGCCTTTTATTTTTATATTTTTCTCCCAACTGGTTGGATTGGACAGTCCTAAATGTGTATTATTGCTTAGCGGAGATTGGGTGCTCATCATTTGGGAAATAATGTAAGTATGTGACCCATCTGTTGGCTTTTGATGGAGGAAGATTTATTCTAATTTATAAATATATCTCTAGAGAGAGAGGGAGAGAGTGTATGTGTGTGTGTGGTCCAAGTGCCAGGTCATTTATGAAATTTTATTCTCCTGTGGTTTACTTATTGAACATGATGTTCCCAAGGTCAGTTGATCGGATATTTGTCCATAAATGCCATGTCATCTCTGTCTGTACTGTAGAAACTAAGCACTGCCTGTATGTGAAGGATTTCCTGCAGTTTGCTGAGTTTGTGAAAATGTAAATGTGGATGTTCTACTTCTCTCTCTGAATGCTCTTCTCATTGCTTATTTTCCATTTTCATATTAGTGTTACGAGCCTGAGGAAAATGTCTCATGAACTGCTTCCTTCTTCTGTCATCCTGTCCTTAATACCGTGCAGGTATAGGCCCTGGTCTTGGCCAGAGGCTTTCCTTTTGCACTTGCCTCTAATACTGAATTGGTTCTGCTGTGTGTGTCTGTATGTTCATAGAAATTCACCCTTTTAGATATTGCATGAAGTTTTCTACTGGTCTTGCATCTTTTCTCCTTTTGGTATCCTACATATCTACCACTGTTTTGTACATGTCTGAAAGTGCCCCTGTATGCTAACTAATACAGCAGTTTGCCCAAAGTGAGACAGTGGCAATGGTTTTTCTTCAGATCCACAGGCATGCCAAATAATGTTATTTAATATTGGAAATGGATTCTCAAACAGACACTACCTCAGCCAAACTGGACTAACAGCTTGTGCATCCTCATTGTTATACAAAATCTTTTGTACTGCCAAGTATTTCTCAGTCCACAATGTACA
This sequence comes from Chiloscyllium plagiosum, assembly GCF_004010195.1. NCBI lineage: Eukaryota > Metazoa > Chordata > Chondrichthyes > Orectolobiformes > Hemiscylliidae > Chiloscyllium > Chiloscyllium plagiosum. The sequence goes on from NC_057719.1 coordinate 74,788,716, forward strand.
TTGAGAGGTTTCCAATCTTCTGAAGGTGAGTGCCTACCTTAGTCCTACTTGCAGCATTTCCCAAATGCATGTAACCATTCCCCCAATTCTTGAGCTAAGTGGCTGAGGATGCAGTACAGAGTGTAAAAGGAAAATGCTGCAGACAATTTGAGGATGTTGCCTCCCTACAAAAACTGAAAACATTGATTCATCCAAATTAGGTTTTGCACCATGCACAGACAGACACGGTAGCCTAGGATAACAACCAAGTTTATTTGTTCACCTTTTGAGAAAAAATTACTTGGGAAGTAAATATTGGTTTTAAATTGCCTTGAGCAAACAGCAAACTACCTTTCATTTGCCCTCCTACTATAAATGCCATCTAAATTGGCAGTGTTTGCTGGGTGACTTTCTGCGTAAATGTTTCTATGCAATGTTTAATTTTTGTAGACGTGTTGTCATTTTGAGCTTTTCTGATTTGGTTTGAAACTCAGTTGGTAAACACCAGTGGCAGGAACAGCCCATGCTCAGTATACACAATGAGTCACTCAATCCACAGCATCTCTCCATTTTAATTTTTTTTCTCTCTGCGTTTAACTGGTTTATGGGAGTTAAACAAATTTGCAGCTGGCCTTCAAATATTTTTGTTGAAGTACGTAGACCAGGAACGTCAGTGTTGGCAGTTGAGTGTTAACTGAATATGGGGCCGTGTAGAAATTAATGAGTCATTAAGACCCAATTCGTTGGCTGATTAGGACACTTGTTTCAATTCAAAACCCCAAATTCAAAAGCCTACTACTCCAATTATTTTTCCAAACTTGTTAGATATTGTAGAGAATAGCATTTATGCTAATTATTACAATTATTACTCTCAAACTATAGATGGACCTGGAAATCTAATGTCACTTCCACTTTGAATAAAATAATTTAGCAACACCGCTTCCAAAAGCTTTTGCTTCCTTCAAATAAAAGCCTGTAGACTTTCAAGATTGGGAGCAGATTATGCGCCTGGTTTAATTAATGATACCAGGTTCACCATTATATGCTGGTGCCAACTAGTCGAACTTTGAAACAAGTACAGGAATTTCATTCAGTTTTTTTTGTATCCTTCTGATCAGTTCAGAATAGATGTAGTTAATTAAGGTAAATGCTTCTTATTAGACTACGTAAATCTTCACTTTTATTTCCTGTGTGTATCTCTCAATTTCTTTTTAACGCTTATTCGTTTTCTTGCATTTAACCCATTAGTGTTTTTATCGAAATGGATTTCCCTTCTTTGTGCCTCTTGTGTCACACAACTCTGCTACACTTGCCTCAGCAGGTTCTCGTGCATGTGAGAAAGGATCATTGCCTCACTAAAAGAAGGTCTTTCCTTCCTGCAGGAAAGTGCTTGGTTTGCACTGGGCACAGCTGCAACAGTAGAGATTGAGAACTCTGCTTAAGTGTGCAGTTCCCTCTGAAGCATCGTGGCACCACTTGCCTACCTCCAGATACAGAACCCTTTGTTCCCTTCAGTGGGCCTTTTGTTGGCTTCTGTTTGTTTCTATGCCCATGTTTCCATTGTCTACATTTCTTTGTCTCAGTAGAGATTGCAACGGCAGTCTGAACTGCTGTGTCTGTTGGAATGTCTGTTCCAGCTCCTGTTGCAAATTCCCATGCAACTGTTTGAGCCCATTGTGTTTCAGGTTCCAGTCTCACTGCCATAATGCTTTACTCTTTCAAATTGGGCCTCATCATCCAAACTTCTATGTTTGTCTGCAGAGCAAGAGCTGAACCTGAAATTAACAGCATTATACTGCGGATGATGGAAGTCTGAAATGAAAATGAAACATGAAAATGAAAAATGGTAGCAGCTGTGGAGAGAGAAAGGCGTTTAACAATTTGCGTCCATTGTGATTCCATTCTGAAGAAGGGTCACTGGACTTGAAACGCTGATCCTGTTTCTCTCCCCCGCATAGATGCTGCAAGACCTGCTGAGTTTCTCCAGCAATTTTTGTTTTGATGTTAGAGCTATACCTGCCCAACCCCTCTACAATTCAGATAACTTATTTTACGTTGTCAACTTGGCTTCACAATTTACTGGCAATGCTCTCGATTACAAAAAAGCCAATGGGAGTTGAACTGGTGAGGGAAAGAAACTGGATAATTCTACTTTTTTCCAAGCTGGTGGAATAGAATGTGACTTTGCAGCGAATGTTTCTGACACTGTGACCAAGTACCCTGGGAGGAGGGGTTCAGTTTGAGCCCTCCCTAATGAGATGACAGCTTCCATTTTGCGGGATATGGAATGGGTTTGAGCGCATGGAAGCTCAGGCCCTCTCACTGCAGATGGGGACATAGTTCAAAAAAGACCAAAGCTGGCTTGACCTCGCTTGACATTCGCAAGATAACTTGCGCAGGAGTTCAAAACATCTCACAGAAAATATCTCCTGAGTTTAGAGGAGTGGTTATTGAGACTTTAGGGGAGAGTGAAGCCAGATTTGTTTTGTGAACCCAGCTGACTTCGACAATCCCCCTGCCCATGAATGGCCACCATTACCATTAGGTTAATGGATTATAAAAGGCTGCAAGGAGATGGAAAGGTCACCAGTTTGATCTTTGTGGTTGCCTCACTTGGAGACTGAAATGGAGAAATCTGGATCAGGGTTAATTCCAGTACTGAGCTATCTGGAGAGTCTGAGCAAAGAACCATTGCTGCTTCATTCCCATTTTCATATTTGGAGGTGGTGCTCTACAGGGGCAGAATATTGATTACATACAACAATCAGCTCACGAGTGGGCTAATACAGCTGGAAATGCTGCTTCATTACACTGTGCAGCTAATATTAGCATTTCCCAGACTCTGCTGCAGATTGCTATTTGGTTGCTGAGCAACCAAACCAAAAGTGAAAGTTGGCAGATAATCCAAGGAGATTCTACAAGAACATTAAGAGCAACGAGAGAGAAGGCAGGGTCCCTTAAAGATCAACTTGTGTGTTGAACCTCAGTGGATGGGAGAGATACTAAATGAATATTTAGCATAGGTTTTTCCTGTTGAGATTGAAATGGAGGCTAGGGAACTCTGGGAAATAAATATTGATATTTTTAAAACTGTTCACATTAGAGAAGAGGAAATAAGACCATAAGGCCATAAGACATAGGAGTGGAAGTAAGGCCATTCGGCCCATCGAGTCCACTCCGCCATTCAATCATGGCTGATGCGCATTTCAGCTCCACTTACCAGCGTTCTCCCCGTAGCCCTTAATCCCTCGAGACAACACAGGCCAGTGAAGGAGTGAGTTCCAGACCAGGCCAATGCGGGAGTGAGTCCCAGAGCAGGCCAGTGCGGGAGTGAGTACCAGACCAGGCCAGTGCGGGAGTAAGTCCCAGATCAGGCCAGTGGGTGATTGTGTCCCAGACCAGGCCAGGGCGTGAGTGAGTCCCAGTGCAGTACTGTGTCCCAGACCCGGCCAGTGCGGGAGTAATTCCCAGACCAGGCCAATGCGGAAGTGAGTCCCAGACCAGGCCAATGCAGGAGTGAGTCGCAGACCAGGCCAGTGCGGGACTGAGTTCCAGACCTGTCCAGTGCAGGAGTGAGTCGCAGACCAGGCCAGTGGGGTAGTGTGTCCCAGACCAGGCCAGTGCAGGAGTGACTCCCAGATCAGGCCAGTGCGGGAGCGTTTCCCAGGCCAGCCCAGTGCGGGAGTGAGTCCCAGACAAGGCCAGTGTGGGAGTGTGTCCCAGACCAAGCCAGTGCTGGAGTGAGTCCCAGACAAGACCAGTGCGGAAGTGAGTCCCAGATCAGGCCAGTGCGTAATTGTGCCCCAGACAAGGCCAGGGCGTGAGTGAGTCCCAGACCAGGCCAGTCGGGAGTGGGTACCATACCAGGCCAGTGCGAGAGTGTGTCCCAGACCAGACCAGTGCGTGAGTGAGTCCCATACCAGACCAGGGCGGGAGTGAGTTCCAGACCAGGCCAGTGCGGGAGTGAGTCGCAGACCAGGCCAGTGCGTGAGTGAGTCCCATACCAGACCAGTGCGGGAGTGAGTCCCAGACCAGGCCATGAGGAGTGAGTCCCAGACCAGGCCAGTGTGGCAGTGTGTCCCAGACCAGGCCAGTGCTGGAGTGAGTCCCAGACCAAGACAGTGCGCGAGTGTGTCCCAGAGCAGGCCAACGCAGGAGTGTGTCCCATACCAGGCCAGGCCAGTGCGGGAGTGAGTCCCAGACCAGTCCAGTGCGGGAGTGTGTCTCAGACAAGGCCAGTGCAGGAGTGAGTCCCAGATCAGGCTTGGGCGGGAATGAGTCCCAGACCAGGCCAGTGCAGGAGTGTGTCCCAGACCCGGCCAGTGCAGGAATGTTTCCCATTCCAGGCCAGTGCAGGAGTGATTCCCAGACCAGGCCAGTGCGGGAGTGAGTCCCAGAGCAGGCCAGTGAAGCGGTGAGTCCCTGTCCAGGCCAGTGCAGGAGTGTGTCCCAGACCAGGTCAGTGCAGGAGTGAGTCCCAGTCCAGGCCAGTGCAGGAGTGTGTCCCAGACCAGGCCAATGCGGGAGTGAGTCCCAGAGCAGGCAGTGAACGAGTGAGTCCCAGACCAGTCCAGTGCGGGAGCGTGTCCCAGACAAGGCCAATGCGGGTGTGAGTTCCAGACCAGGCCAGGGCGGGATTCAGTCCCAGATAAGGCCAGTGTGGGACTGAGTCCCAGAACAGGCCTGTGTGGGGGTGAGTCACAGAACAGGCCAGTGCGGGAGTGAGATCCAGACCAGGCCAGTGCGGGATTGTCTCCCAAACCAGACAAGTAAAGGAGTGAGTCACAGACCAGGCCAGTG
>NC_057719.1:74794711-74798939 GCF_004010195.1 Chiloscyllium plagiosum
TTTTTTTTGCCTTTGTGGTTCTTCAATTCCACCCACACAGACTCCACATCATCCGACTCTATGTCATTCAATACCATAGATTTAATTTTGTTCTTAACTAACAAGGCAACCCCACCCCCTCTGCCCCCCTCTCTGTCTTTTCGATAAGTTGAAAGACCATGGAGGTTTAACTGCCAGTCCTGACCCCCCTGTAACCAAGTCTCTGTGATGCCTACTACATCATAATCATTCACTATTATCTGTGCCATTAGTTCATCGGCTTTGTTATGAATGCTACGAGCATTCAGGTAAAGTGCCTTAATGCTAACTTCCTTATCATTAGAGATGTTGGAAGTCATATGTCCTAAGTTATCCTTGCTTTTTACTGCATTCTGGAGGTCTTACAAAACATAAAAGTGGATAAATCTCTAGGACCTGATCGAGTGTATCTGAGGTCATAGAGATGTACAACTTTGTGTGAAGTTAGAAAAGACATGCAGGGCCCATAGCAGAAATCTTTTAATCATCTATCATTGTGGGTGAGGTGCCAGGGGACTGTAGGCAAATGTTCTGTCTTTATTTAAGAAAGGCTGTAAGGAGAAGCCTGGGAACTATAGACCTGTTTGCCTGACATAGGTGGTGGGTAAGTTGTCGGAGGTGATTCTGAGGGACAGGATTTGCATGCATTTGGAGAGGCAAGAACTGATTAGGGATAGCCAGTATTGGTTTTACGTAAGGGAAATCATGTCTCAAACTTGATTGAGTTTTTTTTTTGAGGAAGTAACCAAAAAGATTGTGGGTAGAGTGGTAGTTGTTGTTTATTTGGACTTTAGTAAAGTCTTTGACAAAGTACCGCATGGTAGACGAATTAGTAAAGTTAGATCACATGCGATTCAGGGTGAGCTTACCAACTGGTTGCAAAATTGGCTTTATGGTGGGAGACAGAGTTGTTTACAGACTGGAAGAAAGTGAAGACTACAGATGCTGGAGTACCAGAGTTGAAAAATGGAAAAACACAGCAAGCCAAGCAGCATGCGAGGAGCAGGAGAATCGATGTTTCGGGCATAAGCCCTTGAAAGTGAAGACTACAGATGCTGGAGTACCAGAGTTGAAAAATGTGGTGCTGGAAAAACACAGCAAGCCAAGCAGCATGCGAGGAGCAGGAGAATCGATGTTTCGGGCATAAGCCCTTCAGGAAATTCCTGAAGAAGGGCTTATGCCCGAAACGTCGATTCTCCTGCTCCTTGGATGCTGCCTGGCCTGCTGTGTTTACAGACTGGAGGCCTGTGACCAGTGGTCTTCTACAGGGATCAGTACTGGGTCCTCCTTTGTTTGTCATTTATAGAAGTGATTTGGATGAGAACATAGGAGCGTGGTTAGTAAGTTTGCAGATGACACCAAAATTGGTGGTAAAGTGGATTGTAGAGAAGGTTATCTAAGATGACAGAGAGACTGTGATCAATAGGGTCAAAGGGGTAAGGAGTGGCAGAAGGAGTTTAATTTGGATAAATATGAGCTATTACATTTTGGTAAAACAAACAAGGACAGGACTCATACAATATGTAGGGGCCCTGGGTAGTGTTATAGAACACAGAGACCTAGGGGTTCATGTATTACAATTCTTTGAAATTTGCATCACATGTTGACAGGAGGGTAAAAAATGTCTTTAGCACGCTTGCCTTCATTGTTTGAATATAGAAGTTGGGTCATCAGGTTGAGGTTGTACAGGACGTTGGTTCGGCCTCTCTGGAGGACTGTTTCTCGTTCTGGTTGTCCTGCTGCAAGAAGGATATTATTAAATTGGAAAGGGTTCATAAAAGATTTACCAGGATGTTGTTGGGAATGAAGGGTCTGAAATATAAAAGTAGGCTGGGACTATTTTCACGAGAGAGTAGGATGTTATGGGGTGACCTTTGTAGAGGTTTATAAAATCATGAGGAGCATAGGTAAGGTGAATGACAAGGGAAGAAAGGTATGTTGTCCATCATAAGGCCATCTCCAAGTCCTGCTAGCTTCCACTCCCCATGATCAGAACTGACTTCACAGTTTCATTTGCGGAATATTACTCAAATGGAGAAAGACTGCACAATGCTGCGTACAGAGGGATCTGGGGTTCTTGTACATGAATCTCAAAATGTTAGCATGCAGGTACAGCAAGAAATTAGAGAGGCAAATTGATTATTGCAAAGTGGATGGGGTATAAAAATAGATTTTATGACAATTGTACAGGACATTAGTAAGACCATATCTCGAATATTCTAACTTCAGTTTGGTTGTCTTACTGAATGAGGGGAAGTTATGTTAATCAACCTGTTCAGAAATATTATGATGTATTCTCCAGAGCAGATAGGTCTTAAACCCAGTCACTACGGAGGGAAACTACCAAGACATCACAAGACCCTATCTGAACCAGAGGCGTTCTTGCATTGAAAGCAGTTCTATAAAGGTTCACTAGGCTGTTCCCTGGGATTTGGGGGTTACCTTAGAAGGAAATCTTGAGAATGTTGGACTTACACTGGAATTTAGAAGCTTGAGAGGGGATCTTAACAAACATCACAAAACTCAGTGGGGGCTTGACAGTGTAGATCAGGGCTTCCCAAATTGGGAGGTAATGTAAAGGAGACCTAAGGGTCAACTTTTTCATGCAGAAGGTGGTGCGTGGAATGAATGAGCTGCCAGCGGAAGTGGTGGAGGCTGGTACAATTGTAACATTTAAAAGGCATCTGGGTGGGTATATGAATAGGAAGAGTTTGGAGGGATATGGGCCGGGTGCTGGCAGGTGGGACTAGATTGGGTTGGGATAGCTGGTCGGCATGGATGGGTTGGACTGTCTGTTTCCATGATGTACATCATGACAACAGTGGCCGTGGAACACTGATCAAGTTATATAACAGCTGTACTCCCACTCAAACAGGCATCAGCTCTCTCAACATCTTAAACCCCACGCTCCCAGGACTCACGACATCTTATAAGCCTTGAAATGGGGTCACTGTAGGAAATGGTTTGGGAAGCAATGGGCTAATGCTGAGAGGATATTTCCATTTGTGACAGAATCTTGAGTGAGCCAGCACAGTTTTTAAAAAAAAAAATGTGTTCTCTCTCATTTGAGACTGGGTTGAGGAGCAAGTTCTTCTGGGTGTTGTATATCTTTGGAATTCTCTATTCTGAAGAGCACGAAGTCACTGTGTATGTTCCGGCTGAATTAAACAGAATGTTGATTGACCAGGAGATTGAGAGTTGTGGGGTACAGGCAGCAAAGTGAATGTAAGGTCACAATTGGATACGGCAGAATTTTATTGAATGATGTAACAGGCTTGAGGGGCCAAATGGCCTGCTCCTGCTTCTGTTTTTAATGATATTATCTTAGTTTTCTAAAAGAAGATAGAAAAAAGGTGCAGGTCATTCGATCCTTTGAGCCTGCCCCACCATTCAATATGATCATGGCTGTTCTCAGTATCCCATTCCCACTTCTCTCCATAGCCCTTGATCTCTTTAGCCGCAAGGGTCACGCCCAGCTCCCTCTTGAATATATCTAACAAATTGGTCCCAACAGCTTCCTGTGGGAGAGAATTCCACAGGTTCACTGTCGCTAACCTCCCCTCATTTATCCACCCTATTGCATTAGCCAAAATTCTCCTTTTGCAAAATGTTTAACCATGTGGAGAGTTTTATAGTTGATAAGCAAAGTTGATTTTTATCAGAGTTTGTTTTTAAATGGTGAATGGAATAGTTTTTATCAGGTAGAAAAATAGCTGATATGAAGACCAGTAAACCCCCTCTAGATGTGTTGCTGCAAGTCAAGTTCATGCATGGCTCATAACGAAAACACAACTAGAGTTCACTATTTTCTTGCAGCTGAACACAAAATTAGCTCCCTAATGGAATAATAAATATGAAATTTCTGGGAAGTTGCTGGTGGTGGCCAACAGGAGTCTCAATCAAATGAGCTCTAAATGGAAACCAGAAAGTGGAAATGAGATCTATTTTGAGGCAGAGTTAGAGTCATAGAGATGTACACCACGGAAACAGAGCCTTTGGTCCAACCCGTCCATGCCGACCAGATATCCTAACCCAATCTAGTGCCACCTGCCAGCACCCGGCCCATATCCCTCCAAACCCTTCCTATTCATATACCCATCCAAATGCCTCTTAAATGTTGCAATTGTACCAGCCTCCATCACCTCCTCTGGCAGCTCATTCCATACACATACTACCCTCTGCGTGAAAACGTTGCCCCTTAGGTCTCTTT
>NC_057719.1:74800117-74803805 GCF_004010195.1 Chiloscyllium plagiosum
TAAAAACCCTTTGAATTCTCCTTAATTCTATTTCCCAAAACTATCTCATGTCCCCGTTTTGCCCTCCTGATTTCCCCCTTAAGTATACTCCTACTTTCTTTATACTCTTCTAATGATTCACTCGATCTATCCTGTCTGTACCTGACATATGCTTCCTTCTTTTTCTTAACCAAACCCTCAATTTCTTCAGTCATCCAGCATTCCCTATACCTACCAGCCTTCCCTTTCATCCTGACAGGAATATACTTTCTCCGGATTCTTGTTATCTTATTTCTGATCCCTTGATTATTGATAATGTCACAAACTCATGGCAAATTCTACTTTTAATTTGACACTAAATTCACTACAACAGTCTTTGGAGCAGAAATAGACCATTCGGCCAATCATGTCTGCTCCACTATTCAATGAGATTGTTCTCAACTCCACTTTCCTGCCATAACCCTTCCCATAATCCTTCATTGCCTTACTGATTAAAAATCTGTTTATTGTAGCTTTGAATATACTTAGTGACCCAAACTCTGTAGCCATTTGCTGTAAATAATTCCACAGATTCACTACCCTCAGAAGAAATTTCTCCTCATCTCTGTCATAAACAGGTGATCCCTAATAATCCAAAAAGGATTGTGCCCTCTGATTCTCCCACAAGGGAAAACCAACCTTTCTGCATCTCCGAAGTTTCTTGTCTGTTTCAATAAGGTCACCTCTCATTCTTTTAAACTCTAATGAGTACAGGCCCAGCCTACTCAACCTCTCCTTGTGAGACATTCCCTCCAGACCTGGAATCAAAGAAGTGACCATTCTCTGGCCTACCTCCAATGCCAATACATCCTTCCTTAAGTAAGGGCACCAGAATTTACCACCATATAGGCCTTTGCAGGGCTACGCCTGATGAAGTGCAAATACGGCAACAAAAAGAGTTGGCCTGCTTTGACAGGATTGGGTAATGTTCAAGGCAAGAAGCAGGAAACCTCCTGTTCTGCCCTTTTCAGCACATTTGTTCAGCACAGTCTGAGCATCTGACGTTGTGAAGCCAAGCGATTTTTTAAAAAGCATGGCAATGGAGACATTTGAAGTCTAAACTGGTGCTGTGACTGAAAGAGAATGTATAATTGGGAATACTACAGATGATATCAGGAAGGGTATTAGCAAGATTCACTCCGCATTCTTCCCATGCATAGATCAATAGAGTTCTGTTGTTATATAGGCCACAATTAGTTGAACTGGAAATGCTTTTCTTGTGATAGTCATAATGCATAATAGCCAGGTGAGTTCTAAGTTTCCTTTCTATCGCTGAGTGTTCAGCAAGCAGTGTTGGAAAGTTCATTTACAGGGGGAACATATTGTTTTAACAGATGGGCCAATGGGCTGAGAAGTGGCAGATGGAGTTTAATTCAGACAAATGCGAGGTGCTGCATTTTGAGAAAGCAATATTTAGCAGGACTTTATACACTTAAAGGAAAGGTCCTAGGGAGTGTTGCTGAACAAAGAGACCTTGGAGTGCAGGTTCATTGCTCCTTGAAAGTGGAGTCGCAGATAGATGGAATAGTGAAGAAGGCGTTTGGTATGCTTTCCTTTATTGGTCAGAGTATTGAGTACAGGAGTTGGGAGGTCATGTTGCGTCTGTACAGGACATTGGTTAAGCCACTGTTGGAATATTGCGTGCAATTCTGGTCTCCTTCCTATCGGAAAGATGTTGTGAAACTTGAAAGGGTTCAGAAAAGATTTACAAGGATGTTGCCAGGGTTGGAGGATCTGAGTTACAGGGAGAGACTGAACAGGCTAGGGCTGTTTTCCCTGGAGCATTGGAGGCTGAGGAGTGACCTTATCGAGGTTTACAAAATTATGAGGGGCATGGATAGGATAAATAGACAAAGACCTGGGGTTGAAGAGTCCAGAACTAGAGGGCATAGGTTTAGGGTGATAGGAGAAAGATTTAAGAGACCTAAGGGGCAACGTTTTCACGCAGAGGGTGATATGTGTATGGAATGAGCTGCCAGAGGATGTTGTGGAGGCTGGTACAATTGCAACATTTAAGAGGCATTTGGATGGGTATATGAATAGCGCTGGAAATGTGTGGCTGGAAAAGCGCAGCAGGTCAGGCAGCATCCAGGGAACAGGAGAATCGACGATGGATTTGACTGAGACAGGGTGGGGGGAGGGGAAATGAGGAAACTGGTGAAATCCGAGTTCCTGGGTATATGAATAGGAAGGGTTTGGAGGGATATGGGCCGGGTGTTGGCAGGTGGGATTAGATTGGGTTGGGATATCTGGTCGGCATGGACGGGTTGGACCGAAGGGTCTGCTTCCATGCTGTACATCTCTATGACTCTATTTACGATGAACCAAAATCTCTTTTTTTTGTCACCTTCTCTACACAGGCGGAAACAGCAGCCAATCGAATCTGTAAAGTTCTTGCCGTTAACCAGGAGAATGAACAGCTAATGGAGGATTACGAGAAGCTGGCCACTGACGTATGTGCAAATACCTCTCTCCAGTTACATGACCAGAACTTGAGAATCATGGAGATTGTCTCTCCTTAAAATGAACAACCCATTTCACTTTCAAGATGAAAAGCAATGGAGTACTATTTCACAAATAAGCTTCATCAGCTTCTTATCAGCAATCCCCCTCTATTTCCTCCTTCCATTCCTTTCACATAAGTGTGCACCCATAGGGATCATCCTTTGTAAATATTTAGATTTTACAGCACAGAAGGAGGCCATTCAGCCCATTTAGTCAATGTTAGCCATCAAGCACCAATCTTGCAATACTGACCTGTAGACTTGCATGCTATGGCATCTAAATACTTCTGAAAAGCTCTGTTGGTTCCTGCACACTTCAGTGAAGTGAATTCCCTCACCCTGTGGATGAAAATAATTTTCCTCAAATCTCCTCTGAACCACCCATCCCTTATCTTCAACCTGTGCCCCCTGGTTATTGACCCCTCCAATCGGTGGAAAGGTTTTCTCCCTATCTACTCTATCTGTGACCCTCAATATTGTACACCTCAGTTGCCTTCTCTGCTGTGAGAAAAACAACCCCAGCCTTGACTAGTCTTTCCTCTTAGTTGAATCACAGTAGGCTAGGCAGCATCCTGGTGAATCTCCTCCACACCTGCTCCAGTACCATCAAATCGTTCTTGTTGTGGGGGACCAGACTGCATACAGCACTCCTGTTGTGGCCAAACTAACGTTATGTACACCTCCATCACAACCTCCCTGCCTCAACTAATAAATAAAATGATCCCATCTGCTGCCTTAACTACTTTATCTACCTGTCCTGTACCTTCAAAGATTTATGGACATGTATGCCAAGGTCCCTCTGATCTTCTGTACCTCCTAGGTTCCCTCCATTCAACATGTTCTCCCAAAATGTATCACTTCATACTTGTCAGACATAAATTCCATTTGCAACTTTTCTACCCTTTTGAGCCAGTCCACCTCAACGCCCTTAGGTTAAGATTTTCTCCTCCCTCTTTACAACACAACCAATTTTTGTGTTATCCGCAAACTAACTGATTATACCTCTTACAGCCATGTTGAGAAAATTAATGTACACAGCAAACAGACCCAAACTGAACCCTATTGCATGCCAGTGGACACAGGCTTCCATTGACAAAAACAGCCTTCAATTATCCTGTCTCGACAACTCTTTTCCCCCCCACCCCCCGCGACCTCCTGTCTCTTCA
>NC_057719.1:74805357-74849014 GCF_004010195.1 Chiloscyllium plagiosum
TCCTGTCTCTACCCCCCTCCCCCTGACCTCCTGTCTCTACCTCCTGTCTCTAAGCCAGTTTTGGATCCAGATTGCCAAATTGCTTTGGGCTTTTATTTTTTTGACCTGTCTCCTGTGTGTGTGACCCTGTCCTAAGCCATGCTGAAGTTCATGTTGATCACATCAACTACAGGAATCTTATCTACACACCAAGTCATCTCCTCAAAAAAAATTCAGTAACATTTGTTAAACGTGATCTTCCTTGACAAAGCTATGACTTTCCTTGCTAAATCATTGCCTCCTCAAGTGGGGATTAATTCTATCCCTCCGAATTTTTTTAAACAATCGATTCCCTACCACTGATATTAGACTTACTGATGTGTATTTTCCTGGTTTATCCCTTCAGGCTTCTTGAGTGCTACCAAATTAGTTGTTCTTCAGTCGTTTGGCACCTCTCCTGCAGCCATTGATGAATGTTAGGGCCCCTCAATCTCCCCCTTGCCTCCCACAGTAACTTGAAATGCATCTCACCTAGGCCTGATGATTTATTTATAATAAATCTGAGCATTTATTTACTGTTAAGCCTCGTAAAACTGTTGATAATCAATACTAATTTGCTCAAGTATATCACAGTGCAACTCCCTGATTCCTAAACCTGCATTGTCCTTCTCTGTACTGAATACATTTAGAACTGCACCTATTTTTTTCCAGCTTCACACAAACCGATTGTCACATTTTACAATGTCGCACCCTTGGCTTGTCTGAAGACTGTACACACTACAATATTGAGCTGTCAGTCCTGCCCCCCTCTCAGTCATGTCTCTGTCATAGCAACAATCTAGTAATAACAGCTTTATCAAACCCTGGCCCTCTCCACACACACACAAGGTCTCATTCCAGTTCAGATACAACCTGGCAGACTTGTACAGGTCCCACTTCCCCAGGAACAGACCCAGTGATCCAGGAGTCTAAGGCCCTCCCTCTTGCACTAACTCTTAAGGCATACATTCTACTGCTCCATCCATCTATTCCTGTACTCACTAACACATGATACTGGCAGTAATCCAGAGATTACTGTTTGAGGTTCTTTTTTTTGGATCTACTACCTAGCTCCTTAAATTCTTGTTGCACAATGTCACCCTTTCTCACAGTTGTTAGTACCAATGTGAACTTTTGATTATCCTAGCCCTGCATCCATTCGGAAAATTCCTTGACTCTTGCTCCAAGGAAGGCAATACACCATCCTGGAGTTATATCTGAGGCTGCAGAAACGCCTGTGTGTACAGTTCACTATTGAATCTCCTACCACTATTGCTATTGCTCTCTTTCTCTCCCCTTCTTGCTCCCCGGGGAACTGTCACCATTTTCCAACACTTCAAAACCGATCTTGAGTGAAGTGCACTCTGGCCTTTCCTGACTACCTGTCGATCTCCCTTCTTCTGAATGATAGCTACCTATTTCTTCTCTGACTGCACTTGCTTACGCTATGGGGTGACCACGTCTAATAAAACGTGCTGTCCACTTGGCTGTCAGACATATGGATACACTGCTGTGCCTCCAGCCTTGCTCAAACCTGCTCAAGCTGGTTAAACCATTGGCACTTTCTGCGGATGTGGTCATCCATTCTGCCTGGAATGTCCCTGAGACTTTCCACATGCTGTAAGCCATTGCAACATACACGGGACTGAGTTGCCCTGTTGTATCTCCCAATTATAAAGTCTTTGCCTAAATTTAAGACAAGTAGAAAATTAATTTGGTTTGTTTTTTTTCTAAAAAGAAGCAAGGATTTTTACCTTTGTTTAATAAAGCTTTAAAAGTGGAGACAAAAGGCCTCCATCAGCTCTCTGCTTTGTGCTGACATAGGTCTTTATTCAAATCATAAAATTCCAAAGAGGCAGTGTAACCGAGCTGTAAATTAACAGTACTAAAATATAGAATTGTGCAATTAATTTCATCACTTCAGTATATAAAATAATTCTTAATTTGCAGGTCACCCCATTTTACAATGTTCTGAATTAAAGTGTTTTAAGACCTGATTGCTAGTGCTGACCGATCACACCCTTATATTATACAGAATAAATCAATTCTCCCTCTGTAATTTGGCATTCCTTTATCAGTCCTGTGCAGCTTCCAGCAATGGGGAAAATGTTTAATACAGGTTAAATCTACAAACAGAGGACCCTTTAAACAGCCCACAGATTTGAACAGACTTTTTAAAAAAAATTTCCAATTCCTCTTTCTGCTTTTGTGAACTTCTGCACCAGTTACTATAAAATATCTTATTGTTAGGAGTCATTTCATGCTTTTTTGAGATGAGGAGGAGTAGCTGGCTGGGATGCCAAGCAGGTCCAGTTGCCAATGTCTTGCCGTCTGCCCTCTCCTCAGCAATCTGCGCCCTTGCAGCGAGAGGGAGCATGTCACGCTGCAGGAGCCCTTGCTGCACTGTGGGGCTCCACTTACCAAAGGAGACTGAATAACTGAGCTCTGGCGGCATTAAGAGGAGCAAATAGACTGTGTGCCTCTGTGCTTTGATGCTGCAGTGCTGAGCTCTAGTGTGGTACTGTGATGTTGCACAAAAGAAGAACAAGCATTGCATATAGCACTAACTAGCCTTAAATCATCAGTGAGGAAGCATCCACACTCTGGTTAGAACTGTCTCTTGAATTATTTACAATACTACTTAAGAAAAGACCAGCTTATTATCAATACAGCATCACCACATGCACCATTTATATCTTTAGCATCCAATGTCCTGGAACAGACAATTCTCTGGGATTAGTCGAGCAAATCTCCATTAAATACCTCTCCAATCCCCGTAAGTAAACCCAAGGCTTGGAGAAATTGTAATACCCAATCTTCAGCCACCAGTCCCCCGCGTTCTTGCACCTTCCAAACTTGGTTCTCACTGAACACTGGGATTTCCTCAGCCTATAATGGAAGGTATTGGTAATGAAACGAGTCTGTAATTACACGTAATATGCAAAAATGCAGATGGCTATCCATGGCTAACCACATCTAGTAGATGGCTGGTAGCCAAATGAGTAGAGTTGGGTACAAGGTGAAATGGCAACCATTAAAAGTCTTCCATTTAAAAAATGAGCCCAGAATTACTTTACCTCAATTACTTTCAACATTTCCAATTTGAGCCATTATGCGTATTCGGCATCACCAACCTTATTATAACATCCTCTGTTAATGAAATAGCAAATTGTTTATATAAAATACACTCTCATCGCTGCACGGTTTCATTTGTGTTTATCAGAATTCATTCTTATAAGCAAAGAGGGTTGGTACAGCTGCTACCTAGCTCAATGTTTTGTGAGCTTTCTGGGCCATTCAGTGCTCTTGTTGTGTTTAGCTTCTGGAGTGGATCCGACGCACCATTCCCTGGTTGGAAAACCGTGCCCCGGAGAACACCATGCAGGCCATGCAGCAAAAACTGGAGGATTTCCGAGACTATCGCCGCCTCCACAAACCACCCAAAGTGCAGGAGAAGTGCCAGCTGGAAATCAACTTCAACACCCTGCAGACCAAACTGCGACTCAGCAACAGACCAGCCTTCATGCCATCCGAAGGCAAGATGGTGTCGGTATGTATAAATACAATATCTGCTTGCTGAATCTGGGCAGGAGAAGCATTTCTATTATAAACATTCAAGGATGAGGTTGCCAGTTGACTCCTGGTTTGTGTGTGTGATTCAGTTGTGCAGTGTTTAACCATTTTATCATGCTGCCCTATTATTTCGATGATTCAGGTCCTCAGTTACTGCATGGTGAATTGATATGCACTCAGGAGCCTGTAATGCAGTATTGTAATTTTAATGGGTATTTATACAAGTTTATCCATTTTAATATCCCATCTTCTACTTCCCTGTTACCTGCTAATTTTTTGTCTTGTTTTGATAGTACATGATTGTTAAATATTTGCATGGTTTTTACCCTGAATGATTAGCCTATGTATGAATGTTTTGATGATCATACTTGCAATCCAGTCTTTGGGCCATGAACACATTTCTTGAATAAAATACCTTTTGTTAATTTTATTGTAATAATTCTAAGACTGCAGGATGTAAAGCTTGACCTCTGGCTATCATCTTGCGTAGAAGAGTTGATAAATAACCACAGTTAGAGAGCTTCACTTCCAATCCCATTTCTCACCACGTCATGTCACTTTTAATTTTTTTAAGAAGTGCAATTCCTGAATATGTTCGTTTTTTTTTGTCCCTACCCCTGGTGGGCGGCACGGTTGCACAGTGGTTAGCACTGCTGCCTCACAGCGCCTGAGACCCGGGTTCAATTCCCGCCTCAGGCGACTGACTGTGTGGAGTTTGCACATTCTCCCCGTGTCTGTGTGGGTTTCCTTCGGGTGCTCCGGTTTCCTCCCACAGTCCAAAGATGTGCAGGTCAGGTGAATTGGCCATACTAAATTGCCCGTAGTGTTAGGTAATGGGTAGGTGTAGGGGTGTGGGTGGGTTGCGCTTCGGCGGGTCGGTGTGGACTTGTTGGGCCGAAGGGCCTGTTTCCACACTGTAATGTAATCTAATCTAAGACAGATCCTGTGTATGATTATAGTGAAACAAGAGTGGGAGACTAGTTTCCTGGTGCATTCTCCATTACAATCCCTTGACCAATCTGAATTGGCATGTGAAAAGGATGTGGATTTATCAACAAGTTGTAGTCTGTATGACTTGCCACCATTTTCACATGCGGAAAAAATTGATGTTCCCTTGGAAGTTTAGCATCTATCCTGATGTGTATCAGACAAACAGCTTCAATGGCATGGCTTGCTTTTCAGCAGTACTGCACTGCCAAATTAATGTTTATATTTTGCTGTACACCACAATATCCAGATTATTTTATGATTTTGTTCCCCCTGTTCCTTATGCTCCTCCTATTTTGGATCATGGGTACCCATCGAATTCTGATCTTTCTCATCGCAAATTGCATCCAAATGAGATTCACTCATTGGGAGTGCTTGGAATTGATTTAAGATTTTTCTTCACTCTCTCCGGGACATACCATCACCAACAAGGGTGGGATTTATTGCCCATCCCTGGTTGAGTTGGTTCATTAGACAGAAACTATTTCCATTGATTAAAGAATCTAGGATTAGGTGATGCACACTAAAGCCTTCAAGGAGTGTCGCTAAGAAACACGTCTACAAGCAAATAATGATACAGATTTGAAACGGAGTTTTGAGAAGATTTGTAGCTCAGGTTGAGGTTGTGTTTGTAAGTTTGCTGACTGAGCTGGAAGGTTCATTTTCAGACGTTTCACCACCATAACCTGTTTCATAACATCAGTGAGCCTCCGGTGAAGTGCTGGTGTTATGTCCTGCTTTCTATTTTTTTTAGGTTTCCTTGTGTTGGTGATGTCATTTCCTTTTTTTTTAAGAGGGTGGTAGATGGGATCCAAGTCGATCTGTTTGTTGATAGAGTTTTGTTTGGAATGCCATGCTTTTAAGAATTCTCGTGTGTGTCTGTTTGGTTCGTCCTAGGATGGATGTGTTGTCACAATCAAAGTGGTGTCCTACCTCATCTGTATGTGAGGATACTAGTGATAGTGGATCATACCTTTTTGTTGTCTATATATGGTCTTTTAAGTTCATTAGCTGCTGTTTTACTATGTTGGTGGGTTTGTGGGCTATCATGATGCCAAGTTGTCTGAGTAGCCTGGCAATCACTTCCGAGATGTCCTTGATTTTAGATTAGATTAGATTCCCTACAGTGTGGAAACAGGCCCTTCGGCCCAACCAGTCCACACCGACCCTCTGAAGAGGAACCACACACTGTAGCACAGAGGAACTATGAAGAGCAGAGGAAAATCACCTATATAGCATATTCAAAAAGAATGGGTACCCAATGAACATAATCCACTGATTTCTCAGCAACAAACCCAAACAAGCAGACACAACATGTGTAGAAAGCCTAGCCACTCTTCTCTGGGGTGAACCACCCAGACCTATTTCCCCTGTGACTAATGCACCTAACACTATGGGCAATTTAGCATAGCCAATTCACAACTTTGGACTGTGGGAGGAAACCAGAGCACCGGAGGAAACCCACGCATACAGGGGGAGAATGTGCAAACTCCACACAGAGAGTCGCCCGAGGCTGGAATTGAACCTGGGACCCTGATGCTGTGAGGCAGCAGTGCTAACCACTGAGCCACTGTGTCACCCCAGAGAAGAGTGGCTAGGCTTTCTACACATGTTGTGTCTGCTTGTTTGGGTTTGTTGCTGAGAAATCAGTGGATTATGTTCATTGGGTACCCATTCTTTTTGAATATGCTATATAGGTGATTTTCCTCTGCTCTTCATAGTTCCTCTGTGCTACAGTGTGTGGTGGCACATGGAAATAATGTTCTAATGCAGTTTCATTTATGGGTGTTGGGATGAATTTAAAAGACCATTTACAGACAACAAGCAAAACTAATGTCATTTACAAAATACATTGCAAGAACTGTAACAAACACTACATTGGACAAACAGGCAGAAAACTAGCCACCAGGATACATGACATTAACTAGCCACAAAAAGATTTGACCCACTCTCACTAGTATTCTTGCATATGGATGAGGAAGGATACCATTTTGACTGGGACAACACATCCATCCTCTGACAAGCCAAACAGCAACACACAAGGATTTCTAGAAGTATGGCATTCCAACTGGAACTCTATCAACAAACCCATTGACTTGGAACCTATCTACCACTCTCGGGGGGAGCAGGAAATGACATCACTGCCGGAAGTGACATCACCACCCCAAGGAAACCTAAACACATAAAGAGAAAGCAGGACATAATGCCAGCGCTTCATCGAAGGCTCACTGATGTTACCTAGTATGGTGCCAAAACATCTGAAAACCAACTTTCCAGCTCAGTAAACAAACTTACATTTGAAACTTTATTTTAAGTAAAATTGCTCATTTTAAATCAGGCTGGGAAAAAGAATTTGATGAAGTTAGGTCACAGACCAGCCACTATTCAAATGAATGGTGGTGAGGCTCTTTTTTTTTCTCCCACAAAGGCTCCTCTAGATATTGTCTTTTGGTTATCAGGGCTACTTTATCAGTTTCATTGTCTCAATTATTAGCTGATGCAGCCACAATGTAACACTGCATTCTGGTTGTCACAGAAAAATTGATGCACGTTACTTCTACACACGCAAAGCCATTGCCCTCAACACGCCTTCTAAATTAATTTTAGGTAGGCAGTTATGACCGTTTTCACTAGATTTCAGACTGTGATCGCACATTAAAATTTAATAGTTGATAGTGTTCTTTACAATCGCATCCACTGTATCTTTTTTTCTGTTTATAAAGCTTCTGAACATGCGTAGCCTTATCCTAGAGATTCCACATTTATTTGCAAGTAATTCATCACCTTAGTGGTTTAAAATTTTCCAAGCTTTGCAATGGCTGTGTATGCCCTTTTTTGGGCAAGTTTGAAACTCTCCTCTTCTGTACTCTCTCTCCCCCCGCAAACCTTGCAGCCTTCCTGACTTTCCAGCCTTTGTAGATGACTTGTCTTTCCTCTCCACCACAGTCTCCTTTTTTTTCCCTCCATCAGGCACTTCCCCAGATTCATCTTGAGTTCTAGTTACTCTTCAGAAAAAGGGGCTGGCTGGTCCTCTTGAACATGAGCAAACCATGTAGTGAAGATGCCCTCACACTTTCATTAGATGGCAAATTCCTGGAGTTAAAATGCGAATGCTTGCAGGTTGAATTGCAGCCCCAATGTCAACCATTTCTGTTCATGTCAGGATTGATAGGAGCCTTTTAGACACGTACGAGTGTCCCTGAAGTCGGCCATATTGCACTTTGGTGTTGGTCTTGGATTCATTTATGGGTTTCATTCCTTTTGGAAAAAGTGGGCTTCTGTCTACTTTTTTTGAGATGGAACAGTGAACCTTGCAGGTCATTTCTTTGACTTCCTCGTTGGAATCAACCATAGCGAGTCACAAATTTTAAGATTGAAAACTAGGGGAGAATAGGGTAGTTGTTCACAGACATATGAAACATGACTAAGCTTCTGCTTATCAAACCTAAATGCAAAAAAGAATTGTTAAATCATTAGTTTTTAGACTTGTGGTGAACCTGATTTTTATACAATAATGTTGAAAGGTGTCAGATCAGTAATTAATAACAAGTCCATTTTAATATTGAGTGAAGATTATTTTTACCTAGACCTCGCCCAGTGAGTGGCTGAGCTTTTCAGGCAGAGAAGACCCAGATTCAAACATAGTGGATGTCACCATGGAAAGCAGCAGCCTATTTACATTCTGGTTCCATGGTTTTGATTTGGAGAGAGGCAAGTGAGCCAGGGTTCCTGCTCTTGACCTCTCTTACTCGGGGAGGCGATGGCCTAGTAGTATTATTGCTATTCTGTTAATGCAGACACCCTGATAATGTTCTGGATACCCAAGCTCAAATCCCACCATGCCAAATAGTGGAACTTTAATTCAATGAAGAGTCTAATGACGACCATTATCGATTATCGGAAAAACCTTAGGGAAAGAAACTGCCGTCCTTATCTGATATAGTCCAAATGTGACTGCAGACCCACAGTTTAACTGCCGTCTTAGCAATTAGGGATGGGCAATAAATGCTGGCCTAGCCAATGACACCCATATCCTGTGAATTAATTAAAAACAATAACCACTGAAATCCAAGTCAGTATAAATGTTGGGCAAGGACAGAGTGATAGGTCGTAGGTTAATAATCATCACTTTGTCACTCTTCTGGGGTGGAAGCTTACTACAGGAAGAGATCGCGATCTCAGGAGGAACATGAACATGTCGAACTGAGGATATAAGAAA
Organism: Chiloscyllium plagiosum; assembly: GCF_004010195.1. Lineage (NCBI taxonomy): Eukaryota > Metazoa > Chordata > Chondrichthyes > Orectolobiformes > Hemiscylliidae > Chiloscyllium > Chiloscyllium plagiosum. The sequence continues at coordinate 74,814,155 of NC_057719.1, forward strand.
GATGTAAGACCCTGAACAGAGCATTCAGCAACACTGATTTGGCAGTGTTATATTTCAGATTGATCATGCCCATCTCATTAAACCTTACTAAAGATTTATTCTCAGTATGTCTGGCATTTAGGCAACAAACATGGAAGGTCGCCAAGCTGAGAAACTGTTAACTGTCTTAGACTGTTAACTGTCCCTGTGAAATGTGAAGTATGTTCAAATGGGATATATACTCCTATCCTCCAGTCCCCAGGACATGGCATTTTCGATCCCCACAAAAAAAATAAATCACTGGATGAGTTATACACTCAAGAAACTTGACTCCATTCAGGACAAAATGGCCTGTATGATTGGCACTTCATCCACCCTCTTCAACATTAACTCCCTCCATGATTAGTGCCCAATAGTAGCACTCTGTACCATCTACAAGATAAACTTAGTAACTCACCAGAGCTCTGTTGACAGCATCTTCCAAACCCCACAACCTCTACCATCTATAAGGACAAGGCTAGCAGATGCATGGGAGTATCTCTCCAAGTTCCCCTCCAAGCTACACACTATCCTGATTTGGAACAAAATCACAGTTTTTTCACTGTCACTGGGTCAAAATCCTAGAACACCCTTTGTCATAACATTATGAAAGTACCTACAAGACACAGGCTGCGACAGTTCGAGGACAGTTCGCTACCACTTTCTCAGTGGCAATAAATGCTGGCCCAGCCACTGCCAATGTAAGACTACAGGAAAAACCTACTGGAGTTCCTCACAATCCCTCACTCCTCCATACAGAAACCGGAATGTGGAAGGAGAATCCAAATGCATGAGAAAGGAAAAAGTGGCATGGGAGATTTAATCTCAATGCTCTTTCTCAGTCTTCCTTCTCCTTGCTCTCCTCATGGTCTCTTGTGATCTGTTTCAGCCAGACACTGACACCGACACCAAACAGATTAACTTGTAGGAAGGGCTAAGAGTGTTGGGACAAAGGGAGAAAATGAACAAAATAAACACATTAGCCCATGAATTGTTTAGAAAATAAAATCTATTGAAAGGAAGGCACAACCACAAGTCTGGTTTTGGTGCTTATTTTAAGTAGAATAGCAGTTAATGTATTTAAGCTGCTGTTTCTCCCTTTAACAGTCAGAGCTAATCCTTAGTGACCATTGATGACCATATTTTATCTTCAGACCTCTGTATATGCACAAGACTCAATGAGTTTATTACTGCGGATTAATTTAAATTAATTAATCTAAAAATCCTCCAGGATTAGTGAACAATGCAACCTTTGTTTTATAGAATTCCCCTTTGAAAAAAAGAAGCATTCAGAAATTATTCTACACAGCTTTCCCTATAAGTGGTAGTCACATGTTATCGAAGTCTTTTCTTAATTTAGCATTAAAGTAACAAGCTAATTAATGAATGTAGTGCATAATCAGAACAGTGAAGGTCCCGCTGAAGGTGTGGACTGCTTCAATGCTGAATCATAATGTTCTCTCCTTACTAAGTACATAGATGCTGGAAGACAATCTGTTTTTGCCTTTAGAACACTAAAAACATGGTTCAAACAATGCACTTACCGTTATTTAAGTTCCCACATTGTGACTGTGTGGCTTTAATGGTACCTTTGCAGTTGCTGATGAGACAATTCTGGATCATCCTGAGAGATGCACCTTGTTCAGATCTCCTCTGTCGTGCAGACTGTGCCAGATTCTGAAACTATGTGCCCATGACTTGTTCTTTTCTTAATGCAAATACCAGTCTTTTTTCTTTCAACAACTCATTTGTGAGAGGCTAAGGTCTCTGGCAAGGCCATCATTTGTTGCTTAGCCATAACTGGCTTTCAAAGGTAGTGGCAATGAGCTGCCACCTTGAACCAACCTAGTGATGATGAAAGAATGGGGATTTAGTTCCAAGTCAGAACACTGTGACGTGAAGAGGAAATTGCTGATGGTGGTGTTCCCATGCCTCTGCTGCCTTTGTCTGCTGAGTGATAGAAGTTGTAGATTTGAAAGGTGCCATCAAAGGAACCTTTGTTGCAGTGCACCTTCTTGATGATACACACTGCTGCCACTGTCAGTGGTGGAGGGAATGATCACTTAAGTTGGTGTGATAGCCAAGCAGGCTACTTAGACCTGGATGATATCAAGCTTCACAAGTGTTGTTGGAGCTGCACCCAACCAGGCAAGGCAAGGTTGGGGGGGGGAAGTATTCCATCACACTCCAACTTGCAGATGTTGGACAAACTGTGGGAAGTCAGGAGGTGAGTTACTCATTGCAGAAAACCAGTCTGACCTGCTTTCATGTACAAAATTTTATATGGCTGATCTGGCTCAATTTCTGGCCAATGGTAATCCCCAGGGTATTGGTGATGGTGAGAAATTCAGAATGGTAATGGTGTTGAATGTCAAGGAAAGGTGTTTCGAGTTGCTGTTTGTGGGGGTGGTGGTCTGGGTACTTGTGAAACTTGCCACTAAGCAGTTATATTTTCAATTCAGAAATTTTAGAGTGAAGGTCCAGGAGATCTGCTTGACTAGTCTTACATCGACACTGAATTAATTTCCTGGTGTTGGGATCCATTCAGTTTGGAAATTGATTGGATTAAACAAGAGGTGGTGCAGGATAATGCTGCTAGGTTGATGAACAGGGCACTAACCTTGTTCTGTATCTATAACTGTACTTCATGCTGATTGCAGGATATAAACAACGCCTGGGGCTCACTGGAGCAGGCCGAGAAGGGTTATGAAGAATGGCTGCTCAATGAAATCAGGAGGTTGGAGAGACTGGACCATCTGGCTGAAAAATTCAGACAGAAAGCAGCAATCCATGAGGCTTGGAGCACTGGTAAATATTTTACCGCCTGTAGGCACAAGAGATTCACGGGACAAGACAGTGTCTGGATCATTTTGCATCCCTTAGCCTGCATGGTGCTGAATGTTGGACTGTCTCAATCCATAGCAGCTCAGAGTGGAAGGTGGTTTTATGTTAGTAATTTTTGTTCTTCACATCCCTTGGCCCAACATCCATCCAACAAATGACAAAGTGTTTGGCTTCACTTGATTTGCAGTGGCCGCTCATGGTTATCTTGCTAAATAATGGCTCCCATTAATCCTTTGTCATAACATGCCATTGGAGCAGTCAATATATCTTCAATAAACTGCTTCAGTAAACTTCAGTAAACTCAGAGTCTCTACTTATGAAGAGTTTGTGAACTTTCCCACATAGAATCACAGAATCCTCCTCCTTGTGGTCTATGGGAGGCTGTCAGTTTGTCCTGGCAATTATTTGGGGTGGAAATGTGTTGCTGGAAAAGCGCAGCAGGTCAGGCAGCATCCAGGGAACAGGAGAATCGACGTTTCGGGCATAAGCCCTTCCTGAAGAAGGGCTTATGCCCGAAACGTCGATTCTCCTGTTCCCTGGATGCTGCCTGACCTGCTGCGCTTTTCCAGCAACACATTTCCAGCTCCGATCTCCAGCATCTGCAGACCTCACTTTATCCTCAATTATTTGGGGTGCCCTCCTGAGTATTGTCATAGAGTCACAGGGGTCTACAGCACGGAGAAACGGCCCTTCGGTCCATCGAGTCTACATTCTATATTAGGCACTGCAACTCCTGAAGGATAAACTGGCCTTGAAAGAACTGCAGTGTTGATCTGTGAAAGTAAATTAATGCTTTCAGCGCTGGTATTGTACAGAAGCTGTGTTTAGAAAGTTTGCAAGGGTCTAAATCAGGTGTGAAAGGATTTGAAAGCAAGGGACTCACTTTCTCTAGAGGAAATCAGAATAAAGGGGTACAATCTTTAGATTAGAGCTTGACTATTCATGGGTGAAATCAAGAAGCAATCCTTCACGCAAGGGATAGTAGGAAAGTTAACTTCTCTCCCTGAGAGAGGCTGAGGGTGTTGGGTAATTCAAGGAGAAAGATCAAACTAGGGGTGGGTCAGCCTTGATCCAATTGAATGACAGAATAGGCAAAGGGATTGAATGACTTCCCCTTCAACCTGTGTGTAGATTGTGTGCTCTGGACGTTTGAAGGCTGCACAAGCTTTATTTCATTAGGGCCTTTCATCTGACAGAGGGAGAAAGAAAGAGGTCCTCATCCCTCATAATCCACATTTCAGGCTGACATCTCTCTGAAGTAATAAGATAGTTCACTCCCACACTGCGTAGCCTAAAGCCTTGCAGAAATAAGTATTCGGAAATGAAGCTATTCTGGAGCAATGCATCACTTCCCTCCCCCACCCACATTTAGTCTGTGCTACCAGACGTGTTTGCGGCACAGTTACAAACATATCAAGCTCATAGCAAAAATAAACCTGTTATTCTGCTGAAGTCTTACATAATGTGCTTGTTTAGAAATCACTTCAATATTGATTTGCAGATCTGTGTTAAACAGGGCTCCAACCCAGCCAATTTTGGTGCAGTTTTATAGCCCAACACAGTGGTGCCTTGTGGTTTTTACAGATTGAATCAATCAACTTGAAAAAATTCCAAGGTGATTACAATCCACCCATCTATTCTCCACCGCATTAATGGATACAGTTGTATTCACTTTGTAATGCGTCAGGAGTCATTTGTGTTCAATTAGTTAACTCTGGGCAGTTGGGTTGGCCCAGACTTCCCCACATGTTTCTCTCTCTCTCTCTCTCTCTCTCTCTCTCTCTCTCTGTTGTTTTGTCCATTGAAAGATCTGCAAGGATGGCCTTAAGTGACCTGTATATTGTTCTGTTTGCCTGGTTAGTAGGTTGTGCTTGACTTCTGGTTAAAATTTAGATCAGAGACACTGACTATGTCCTGACTACATTGAGGAATTATGGCACAAGTGTGCAGCCTGTTGTTCCTTTATAATGTTTTGGTCCACCATCATGCTACACTGTCATTCTTCCATTTTAAGAGCCAGTGTTGAGCAGGAAGTACTTTTCAGCTTGTACATGCTCGGTTAACCCATTTATAAGGAGGACGCAAGGGTGTGTGTGTTTGTGTGTGTCTTACCAAATAGAATGAAGGTATTTTCCAAAAGGGTGTAGAAAGGAAGTTAAATTTAGAGATTAACCTGCCTTGTCTTTTTTATCAATCATCTTAGAGCTAGTTACTTGTCAGGTTGGGATTAGTAAACTTGTTACCTTAGTAACTTTTTGAGAACTTGAAAGGGGAAAAAGATCCAGCAATGAGAAACTATGATAATTATAGAGCGCAACTCTATTATTCTAGTTTACGTAGGGATGTGTGTATACGGAACAAGCTGCCAGATGAATTAGTGAATGCAGGTTACAGTTACAACACTTAGAAGACATTGGGGCAGGTACATGGATTAGACAGATTTAGAGGGATATGGGCCGAATGTACGCAAATGGGAGTAGTTCAGCTTAGGAAACTTGGACAGAATGGATGAGTTGCTTTTCATGATCACTTCACATCTCCAAGTGTTTTGCAACCAGCGATGAACATTTGGAAAGGTAGTCTGCCTTGCAATGTAGAAAGTGCAGCAGACAATTTGCACTCCGACTTATTTTTGTGATGTTGGGTTGAGGAATAAACATGAGCAAGGAAATCAATTCTTTGAAATAGCACACCTGAGAAGGTAAATGGGGCCATCAGTTTAATGAACCATCTCAAAGTCAGTACCTCTGACAGTGCAACGCCCCTTCAGTGTTGTAACTGGAGCGATTTTTGTGCCAAAATGCTGGAATGGGACTTGAACCTGGAAGCTAGTGATTCAGAAGTGTGAGTGCTACCGACTGAGCCACATCTGCCACCCAAAGCAAGAACTTAGATTTCCATAATGCTCTCCACACAGAAAAGGATGTCCATGCATTTTAATAAATGTTGGAGAAAAAGTAAGTAGATATTGAAGATAAGGAAAAAGGGGGAAAGAGAAAGGCTTGTATCTTCAACTGGGCCATTTGGCCCTTCGGATCTGAGCTGACACTTTGAGAGAGCTGTCCCATTTAATCCCATGTGCCCCAGCTTTTCCTGTAGCCTTGAATTTGCTTCTCTTCAAATATCTATCAAAGTTTGATTATAAATTTGAAATGCATATCCAGTTGGTTTCTTTTTGAAAGCTCCTTTGGCATTAGTTTTGAATGAGTGTGTGCGAGTCATAATAGTCTCCTGTCTGAAAAGTATTTCCCCTCTGGTTCATTTGCAAAATTACTTTTAAGTCTGTGACTTCCCCAAGGGAATAGTTTTGCCCTATTTGCATCGTCAAAATCGCTCCTGATTTTTGAAGAAGGGTTTGGAGGTGTTAAAAGCACAACAGAGGAGAGGAATTTGAAGGAGGCTTTTTACATCAGACTGAGAGGTTAGAAAAAGAAATGGTGGAGAATGGGCTGCTGATTATTTGAAGAACACTGCCAGAATGAAAAGTCACTGGTTGAGGGACAGCATGGCCCTGCTTGGATAGGCTGAGAGAAATTATGGAAGTATTTGAAATCTTGAATAATCTTTAAAAGCGAATTGGCAGGAGCACGGCGTTCGTGCATCTTGGCAAGGATGGGGTACAGATAAGGGATGTCAGCTACTAGTTCTTAAGTTGAGATGTAGACGAGAGAGGCTGAGGAGCAAGTCTTAGCTTTATCTGAGTCTGCAGCAGACCACTCAATGGCTTGGACACAGTGGATAATGGGAAATTGTGAAGGTTGGTGCACAGTGCTGTAAGGACACATAACTGACTTTTCCGCACTGCATCTGGACAGACCCAGCAAAATCGCCCTTCATCGACTTCTGAGGTGCCCAAGGCATACATTAGATTTTCAGCATCTGAGGAAAAGGCATATTTGTAAGCTGGAAGAAAGAGGGCCCTGGTAATGTTAGTAGGGAGCAGCAGACTCAACTGTATGGCCAAGGATCAGTATGGCTGGGTTCATTCAAATTGTGATAACAGATGGATGATTGTAACGAGTGGGAATGCTGTGAAGTTTAGTGGAGGAGCTGAAGAGATAGAGTTGCTTATAGCTGTTTCGTAACAGAGTTGTCGATTTTGCTATCATCTATTCCTTCCCCTAACTTCCTGAAATATAATGCCTGTTTCATTAAAATAACTTAATGAGACAGTTCGTTAATGGACCTGTACATTTAACTGTGATTTGTACTTACCTTCCTATTTTAGGTAAGGAGGAAATGCTGATGGCAAAGGATTTTGAGACAGCGACCCTGTCTGAAGTGAAGGCTATATTGAAAAAGCACGAGGCCTTTGAGAGTGACCTGGCAGCTCACCAGGACCGTGTTGAACAGATCGCTGCAATCGCCCAGGAGCTCAAGTATGTATTTCAGTGAAGCTTTGCTTTTAAAGAAGGCAAAAGATTGGAAACTGCCCTGAGTGAATGCTCCATGGGGAGATATCCTCCAGGGACATTTAAATCTAAATGAATTGGTTTGAAGTTGCGTTGTATTGGTGCTGTACTTGTCAACCCTGGTTGTGTTTCCTCCGATCGAGAAACTGCCTGTCACCTAATTGTTGGCAACGGCCTAGAAAGGCAAATGCCCATTGATACTTCACTGCTACCCATCATGCCCAATCCTCTGCTTGTGTAGGAGTGAAACATTGGGCAGAAGAACCATCCTGCCACTGTGTCAGATGACCCTCCCTCCCCCACGAGCTCAGGCCTTTGACTTAGTACAGCAAAATACTGAGCTGGTTATGTCAAATGTGATTATGCGTCTGCCTGTGAAGAAGTAAAACTGTAGAAATAGTTTGTTTTGTAGATATACGCCCGGTAACCTCCTGGCTCAGCAGTTTCACAATCCCCTTCATGACGGAGTCATGACTTCAAATCCCATTCCAGAGACTAGAGTCCATGATCTAGCTACCACATCAATGCTGTAGTGAGGGAGTGCTGCAATGAGAGGTGCTGTCTTTTGAGTGAGATTATAGACCAAGGCTGCTTCTGCCTTGGGTATAAGTAAAAGATCCCACTGTTTAAGGAAGAGTGGGAGAATTCTTCTGACATACTGGCCATCATTGATACTTTGGCCAATATTATTATCCACTCATTCATCTTATTATCTTGTTGGACCTTGCTGTGAGCAAATTGGCTGTTGTATTTGCTTTATATCTGACCAATGATAACGGAGAAGTATTGTGATGCACTTTAGGAGATTCCAGGATATGAAAGACACTACATTAGCGCAAGTTTGTTCTTCTTTCTGCTTTGATGTTTCTGCACTAAAATCCCCATACGAAAAGTTAGCCGCAGGGCCGTTTCTAGACAAACAGTAGCGTGTTCATTTTCAGCACTCAAATATGAAGGGAGATTTTGTTGGGGATGGGGTACTGATGAACCTTTGTTGTTGGTATGTAGCCATGAGATAAGATGAGTAATTTCTGACTTTTGCAGTGAGCTGGATTACTGGGATTCCCCAAGTGTGAATGAAAGATGCCAGAAGATCTGTGACCAATGGGACAATCTAGGAGCCCTGACCCAGAAGAGGAGAGATGCCTTGGAGGTATTTTCGACTTCAACCAGTGTCTTGTGAACATAGTTTCTATTTTACTTCAATGTTTGTATGTGTGGTAGCTGCAACAGAGATTGTGCAGAGAGCCCACAGGCCAAATTTTATTTTTTAAATGGATGAACAAAACAATAGAGATGACATTCAACCTTACAAAACTTCGGTCAGATCCAAGTGGAGTGCTCCTTATCATTTCGGACACCGTGTTTGAGGGCATTCTGGTTTGGAGGGGATTTTGTTAAAAATCTTTAGAAACTTTGAGGGTAAATAAAGACAAATGATGTCTTCCTGTCAGAAAGTCTTCACAATCAGGGGCTTCATATTAGTGCCAGGAAGTCGCCATGCAGTGTGTGGCGGAAACCTGAATCCATGTCCCCCACCAGCGCCCAATCCCCGCCCCTCTCCTCAAAAGGAGAACCTGTTGAGGTTGAGGAGCAACTGGGGAAAAAAAAATTCCAAACTGAGATTAGTGCAGTAATTGAGGCTTAAGGAATTGAGGCAGGTTGATGGAGTTAAGTTGCCAAATCGGCCATGATCTGATGCAGTGGCAGAACAGGCTCAAGGGCCTACTCCTATTCTGAAAAAGGGAGTGATTAGTTTTAGTCAAGCCTTGTTCATAGTCTGGAACCACTGCTTCAAGTTCAGTGAGTCAAATTAATTTATGATGAAAGTTTGGCTCAACAGCCAGCTTTTCCTGCAATAACCTGGAACATTATCAATATTTTCTAATCGACCTGTTCCTGGCTCACCTCTGGAGCAGATGAGACTTGAATCCAAGCCTCCTGGCTCAGAGGTAGGGATACCACCACTGCCCTTAGTTTCTGAGAGCAGGCATTTTCAGACTACCATGGCCATTGGCACCTGTAACATTTCACCGGAGGGTGAAAATGGGTACAATCAATTCACTCGGTGATCAAGCAGTTAAATCTATTTTGGTTTTGGAAATGGTGGAAAGGCTTATTAATCTGGTCAGTTAGAACATCCCTGGACTGTTATTCTGTATACCATACTTGTAAAGAATCAGTCACTTTTCAAAAGTTAGCATAACAGGAATGATTTAATGTTTTCAATGCTCAGCCTGTATTGATGGGGTTGGAGGTAAGAGCTCACTTGTATTATGCTCTGTGGGTTCTTTACATTGTTGACGCTGGTGGTAGTAAACCAGAAGATGCTGGAGCTGAGGGGGATTCAGCTGAGATAATCATGGGAGGAACCTAAGTAGTGACAGTGCTGACAGTCTCTAATCCGGCCCATTAGTGGGGGATCTTATGATTGCACTTGGCCAGACTCCAAAGCTGATTGCAGTGTTTATTAAATTCCTTAGAAATCTGCTTTGTCTTCATAACTTACCTATCTCATATGTTAGAGAGCTCTAGTAAACCTAGTCATGTTTATACATCTCAGTTACTAAAACGTTGAGTGTTTGTCTCATGGTTTAGTCTATAACTCAAATGAATGGAGCATAAATTTAGTGACTGAGACTCACTTTTGCTCATGTACATCAGTTGAATGCTATTTCAACATCTAGATAGATTTTAATCAACATTCAGAGATGTTATTACATCCCTCTGGAACAGGTGGGACTTGAACCTGGGCCTCCTGGCCCAAACATATGGGCACTACCACAACAGCCCTCTATATTTAGACATCTAGGGTAGATATCAAGATTGTTTTCAGCTACAGAGTGCTAATGTGTGCAAGACTGCATGATGAAAGCAAACAGTGGTGAAACAAAGCCTAATTGTGAAGGTGAAGGAAGAATTGGTTTTAAAATTGCTGGCCAGGTTATATATTGTTCATGCAGTATTCAGATATTTTATCAGATGATGTCGATTGAACTGTTGACCAATCTGTATGAGTAGCGGGTTTCCGTCTCTGAAATAACTCCCCAGAGGCCAATATCCCGTCACCAAGTCACCCTTTATTTACACATACACAGTACATGACACTGATCCAGCTCCCTCAGAGCCGGCTCTGAGTGAACAGAATCTCCTGACACTCCTGTTTATATCTGTCAGCCAGAGCTACCTGATTGGGACTGCTAACCTGGAGCAATCAGGGAACTCCTATTCTATGAGGTCCTCCTGGCTGACCTCATGGCAATCACTATACTCTCCACATCGGTTCCTCTGCATGGTGACTTTGGTGAAGCTCAGGCACTGTTGTCTTTTCCTGACCTGTTGCATCCATTTCTAACTTGTCATTTTTGTCGTGGGAAAACTGCAGGGAAGTTGATTAAACCATCCATATCATGCAAGCTGACATCTCCTAGTAGCTCTGGCCTGTGTCTGGATATTTTTGCTGTCAAGGGAATTTTGTTTGTGGAAACCATAAAACTGTTGAAGGATGAACGATACATGGGATGGAGTATTTTGAGAATATAAAGAGCAAGATCAGAACAAGAAAAACTGTTTCTTAAGAAAAAGAAGCTTTCAGAAAGGGAATGACACCAAAATTGGACAGTGAAGAACATTATCTCAGAGTACAACAGGACCTTGATCAATGGGAGTGGCAAATGGAGTTTAATTTAGTTAAGTGTGAAGTATTGCACTTTAGTAAGGCAAATCAGGGTAGTAATTGTATATTTAATGGTAAGGTCCTGGTGAGTGTTATTGAACAAAGAGGTACAGGTTCCTCGTTCATTGAAAGTGGAGTTGCAGATAGGGTAGTGAAGAAACTATTTGATACACTTGCCTTTATTGGTCAGTGCATTGATTACAGGAATTGGGGTGCCATGTTGTGGCTGTGAAAAAAAAACAAAAAAAAAAAAATTTGGTTAGGCCACTTGTGGAATACTACATTCAGCTCTGGTCTCCTGCTATAGGAAAGATTTTGTTAAACTTGCGTGAGTTCAGGAAACATTCACAAGGATGTTGCTGGGACTGGAGGGTTTGCGCTATAAGGAGAGGCTGAATTGGCTGGGGCTTTTTTTCTTTGAACATTGGAGGCTGAGGGATGAGCTTATAGAGGTGTATAAAATCATGAGGGGCATGGATAGGGTGAAGAGACAAGGTCTTTTCCCTAAGATGGGAGGAGTCCAAAACTAGAGGGCATAGGTTTAGGGTGAGTGGGGAAAGATTTAAAGGGATCTAAGAGGCAATTTGTTCACACACAGGTTGGTGCGCGTATGGAATGAGCTGCCAGAGGAAGTGGTGGAGGTATGAATAGGAAGGGTTGAGAGGGATATGGCCAAATGCTGGCAAATGGGACTCTGTTAGATTGAGTTGCCTGGTCAGCAGAGGCGAGTTGGACCAAAAGGTGTGTTTCTTTCTGAATGACTGTATGACTCTAAGGATTGCAAAGAAATGGACTGCTCAAAAGAGCTTTCCTTTTCTTGAATCAACGCAAGAACAGCATCAAAAGACACTGTCCATAGATTTTGAAGTACTCATAGCTTGGGATTGGCTTAAGCTTTGTCTCCAGTTACAACTATTGGCAGCAAAACAGTTGTTTGGATAACTTATTGGGGGAACAACTTCAGCTGCAAGAAGGCTTCAAACATTCCCATTTCAGAACTCAAGAGTAACTAAGACCAAGAATTTCCATAGATGAAAAAGGAATAAATGCAGAACTGCTGAAGGTTGGAGAAAGAGAGAAATAAGAAGATGATGTGTTTCTAAAGAATGGGAAGCATCTCATTTTCTTTGCTCTATATCTAGAGCTCATGATTTTGCAAGGCAGCGTTATTGAGAATGGAAAGGTGGTTGAGAGTATCTATTGGGATGTCATCTGAAGGACCTTGGATAATCACACATTACTGTAGGGAGTGAATTAGTTGGATTATGACTTGAAAAGATGTAAATGGTGAAAAGAGAAAATATATTAGGGAACATTGATTGAATGATAAGTATGTCAGAGGATGTTAACTACAACATTTTTGAGGAATTCAGTATTCATGAACAGAATTTAAGTGGGAGTTTGAAAATTGCACAGAAATGAACAATATAAAATGCTGCCAAAGACTTTGAACATGTCCAAGATTAGTTAATCACCAGATTGTTCAAGTGCAGAGTTCCAGAGAATGCAATGTTGGCAGTAAATCTGTGCTGAAAACCAGACAGAAGATGATGTATTAGGCCAGAGCTGTAGGTGATGGATAATTTGAATATTAACAAATACTGAGTATTAAAGCCAAAACGTCTGCATGTAGTCCTCACTTAGCAATGCCATAGGGGTGAATGATCAAACAAGCTTCCGTTTAATATCAGTGAGCTGCCTTAAGGGACTCAATATCCTTCTTCGACTTTAATGAATGTATTTACATTCCTTTTCAGAGGACAGAGAAACTCCTCGAGACAATTGACCAGTTGTATCTAGAATATGCAAAGAGGGCTGCTCCCTTTAACAATTGGATGGAAGGTGCCATGGAGGACCTGCAGGACACGTTTATTGTTCACACTATTGAGGAAATCCAGGTATGTATGAAACATTCAAGAACACATATGTGAATACGCAAATTCGGAGCAAGAATAGACCATTTGGCCCCTCAAGCTGGCTCTGCCATTGAACAACATCATAACTGAATTTGATTGTGCCCACATCTCCATTTTCCTGGTTACCCATTTTCTCCGTTGACTCCCTTGCTAATCTAGAATCTATCTACTTCTCACTTAAATGACTACTTCCACTGTTCTCTGGGAAAGAAAGTTCCACAGAGGCACTATCTTCTGTGGGAAGCAAAACATTCTACTCTCCACTAGTCTGACACAGGAGATTCTCATGTTTAAACTGTATCCTTCATTTCTAATCCCTTCTACAAAGGGAAGCATTCTTTCATCAGCAATCCTGTCCAGTCTCCTCAATATTATATGGCATGATCAGCTCATCTCTCATTCTTCTAAGTTCAAATGAATACAGATTCAATCTGTCCTCACAAGGTGACCAAATAAAAGCAAAATATTGCAGCTGCTGGAAGTCTGAAATGAAACAAAGTGCTGGAGAAACTTATGGTAGCAACTGTGGAGAGAGAAAAACAGTGTTGACATTTTAAGTCCAAAAGACTGTTCCTCAGAACCCAATTCTGACTGCTGAAGAAGAGTCACATCAGACCCCGAAATGTTAGCTTTGCTTTTCTCTTTCAACAGAAGCTGCCAGACCTGCTGGGTTCTCCAACTTTCTTGTAGTTTTATCTCCTAAGATAACCACTTCATTCCACGCATCAGTCGAATGAATCTCCTCTGATTTGCTGTTCATGCAATTATGTCCTTTCTTATATAAGGAAATCAAACTATAAACAGTACTTGACATATGGTCGCAACAATGTCTTGAACAACTACGGTAAAACGTCCCAAATTTTACATGCTCTTGCAGTATATGAAAACATTCCATTTGCAGTGCTATCGTCGCCCATTTCAGACACTCCATTTCAGAAAAAGCAACAAAAGATATCATTGACTCGCTCTTTGGAACAAACCATTGCTTGTCAGGTTGCCTGACACAGGACACCATCCACTGTGGTACATTTAAGTTTGTATTTGGCCGCACAGATGCAACGCTAATAAAAACAGACTTGCAAGTTGCTATCTGTGAGTCATCCTGACATTGTGCGTCAGGGAGAATCATGATAAGTGGCACTCCCACATGCACAGGACAATGGGAATCTGCGTCACTTAAACATTGAAGAGCTTTGTTTACTACCACCCCCTTCAGTTTATTTAAACTTAACATTTTTATAAACTAAAACATTAAACCTGCTTGACGGTTCTCTTGGGTGAGACCTGTATCCACTGCATATCATTATGATTGTCGTCTCATTTTCTCATATTATTCAACTGAATCTGTATTATTACACATCATATTGTCCCCATGTCTATCTCCTCTTTGGCTGTGCTGATTTTAACTGTTATATTTGACCAATCAAAAGCAGTGCTGTAAAGTACAAGTCACAATTTTCACTCTCCCATCAGTCTGTCAATCACTTTCATCACCACCTGATTTATTTTGTTATATTTATATATGTCCTATACAGTCCAGCCTTGGCATTTTCATGATGAGTTTTGACACAGTAGGTATTTCTTTAGGTAATGGGTACAGTAGGGCGACAAACCAAATTCTATCAGAACTGAAATGCAATTCAGTCAAATCACTTAAGTGCTGGAAGGCACTGCATTCCACATTGAACTGACAAAGGACCCTCTGACCAGTGACCAAGTAATTCACGTGCTGGCAAAATGACAGTTTTATTGTCACGAGGATCATAAAACATGGGAGCTGAAGTAGACCATTGAACTGCTCAGACGTTGAGTGAGATCATGGCTGATCTGAAAAATCTCATCTCCACTTTTCGTGCCTTTTCCCAATAATCCTTGATTCCCTGACTGATCAAAAATCTGTCTATCTCAGCCTTGAAGATTCTTTAGAACATTAAAACTAGGAGCAGAGAAGGCCCACCAACCTGCTCCTCCATTCAGTGTAATCATGGTTGACCTCATCTCAGCCCCTCAACTCCAATTTCCTGCCTGTTTTCCATAACCCTTCTTCCCCTTACTAATTGAAGATATATTTCCTCCTTTAAACTTACTGAATACCCTGACATCCGCTGCACACCATGGTAGTGAGTTCCACAGATTCTCAACCCTTTGAGAGAAGTGATTCCTCCTAATCTTGAAATCAAATTTATCACCCTTAATCTAAAACTGCAGCCTGTCATTGTAGATGGCCCCACAGGAGGACACATCCACTTGACATCTACTTTGTCAGTTCCCTTCGGCGTCTTCTATCAATTAGATCGCCTCTCATTCTTGTAAACTCTGGAGAGTACAGTCCTAAACTGTTCAATCTCTCCTGCATAAAACAAACTCCTCATCCCTGGAATCAATCTCGTGAACCTCTTCTGAACTAACTTCAATGCAACTGTATTCCTCTTCAATAGGAAGAATTTTCTGTGCCAGAGGTATGTTCTAATGTGTTTCAACAGCTCGATTTTAAAATATCAACAAGTTATGTGTGGAACATGCACATTTTTGCCTGAAATCCCTCTAGCCACTATCTTCTTAAGAAATGACTGGCACACCTTGAGTTTATACAGTACATTTTGCATCTCCCAGGGCATCACTATTATGTCGTAGGCAGCTGATCGATGCAAAGCATGATCCCACAAGAGATAACTTAGATAAATAACCACTGGTTACACTGGTGTCGCCAGAAGGAGGAATATTGTCCAGGACACTAGGCCAATACTTCCCTTTAGAGACTGTTCTTGAATCTTCCGTGCACCCAAACAAAGCACCAATCAGAAAGGTACAATCTTCCACATTACAGCATTCCCTCGAGCAAGGTTATATATTCCAGGACAGGACTCTCTGGTAATGAACAAGAATGTTGTCAACTGAGCTAAATTACACTATTTATTCTGTGTTTTTTAATCTAGTTAAATTATTTAATATCTTTGTTGAAATAGAATTTCATGTGAATTAATCCAGTTTATCAGTTTGGCTTTTGGAGTGTATAACATTTTGTTGAATGCTATGTTGAGCATGACAATGTCTGTACAGTAGTGATGTGTACAGTTAACACAGCTGTTCTAGTGTGTTTTTTTACCTTTTACCTTTATGTTCATTGCCCATAATTTTGTGAAATGATTTGGAAAGTCTCAGCCAAAAACCATCTGTCTTTGTTGTTGTAGAGTAAGCATGTAGGTCGTGTTTGTTTGGCTATGTTACAAACCTGTGACCTCTACCACCAAGATGCACAAGGGAGCGCCACCACCTTGAAGTTCCCCATCAAGGTCCATACCATGCTGACTTGGGCATGTTTCACAGCTCATTCACCCTGACTGGATCAGAATCCTGGATTTCCCTCTCTGTGCAGTGGAAGAACAATTACCTCATGGAATGCAATAGCTCTCCACCATTGACTTGAGAACAACAAGGGGTGGATAGTAAATGCTGCCCTTTCCACTGACACCCACATCCTCAAGATTAAACTTTTTTTAAAGACGCATGTGTAATTCACTTGTGCCACATCGGTGTTGCAGATCCCTCATTTTCCAGAGTGGTTTGATCCAATTGTTGGAAGTCTGAAACCACTTTGCAGGGCAGTTCAGAGTTGGTGAGGGACTGCAGTCACATATAGGCCAAACTGGGTAAGGGTTTGCCGCCTTATATTTGGGGCGGCACAGTGGCTAGCACTGCTGCCTCACAACGCCAGGGACTTGAGTTCGATTCCAGCCTCGGTCAACTGTCTGTATGGAGTTTGCACATTCTCCCCGTGTCTGTGTGCATGTGTGTGTGTGTTCCGGTTTCCTCCTACAATCCAACAATGTGCATGTAGGTGAATTGGCTGTGCTAAATTATCCATAGTCCTAGGTACATTAGTCAGGGTAAATGTAGGGGAATCAGTCTGGATGGGTTACTCTTTGGAGGGTCGGTGTGGACTTGTTGGGCCGAAGGGCATGTTTCCAAACTGTAGGGAATCTAATCTAATCATTCAAGAGCATTGATAAACCAACTGGGTTTCAACCATGTATACTTTTACCGTTGCCATCTTTTTATTTCCAGATTTTTTTTACTATTAACTGATCTCAAATTTGCAACCTGCAATGGCAGGATTTGAAAGCCTGTCAATAGTTTGTCCAGGACTCTGGATAATTAGTCCAACATCATTTCCACATGAAGTACAGTGGCAACATAGCTAACAATAGGTTTTCCCTATTGAAGAGGAGGAATGAAATTTGTATGAAACCGCAGTTGGTGTTATAACCTTAAGTATTTCTCAAGGGAAAGAATATGAATGATAACAGTTGGTTAAAAAAAATTACCATATTTGGACACGTCTGTGGAATTGTTCTCTACAATTAGTAAACTTTGACCTTTTTAACCTGCCAAGTCTGGGGAAAAAATGTTGCTGAGAACTGTACTGCATATTTATGTCACACCAAAAGCTTATGATGGATGAGTTTCTTATTTTACAAGTAAAATACCAGCTTAGTTCAATTAGTCTAGTTACAGATTTTATAATTGCCAGACTCCCGCAAATTCTCAGCCAGGAATAGTATTGTTCACCGTGGACCATGTCCGTGGAGATCCACAAAGTCCCAGGTTCAATTCCTAAGCTAGTCGACCTCATCCAGACTATCTGGACCTGGGAATGGAAAAATTAGCGAGAGTTTCTGATCTGAACCACATTCCAGTGAATAGGTACTGAGTGAGGACTGCACCCAGTCCCTGTCACCTCACTGCCCACACCGTCAGTTGAAGAATGGCCATTTGATTAGTCTAAGAAAACAGGTACCCTTTTTATATGCGTAATCAATTACTCTACACTGAAGAAAGGGATCATCAGGGTATGTGTGGGACTGGCAGAGACCATTCACAAGGAATGCAGCCAGACAGAGAGAGAATTAGATACTGAGTATTTTCAGGGAATTCTGCAGTTTCTGTGAAGTCATAGTGTTGGCTATCCCCGAAGTGTTGGTGAACCATTGCGCTTGCCTGGAAACTATCCATCTGCTCACCTGGTGACTACGCCATGGTATCCTGAATGATATGGGAGTTTTTGAAGAGATTAGTAGCTGTGGACTTTTCTTTGAATGTCCAGATAATGTTTTATTTTAATATTTAAGAATTTTATAAACCTACTGTCCCCAATTCATTTATTTTTGAGAGCAGCATATCCAATTTTAGCTCTTTAACCTAGTGTTCAGAATATCTCTTGAATGTCTGACAACATTTCACATATTTGCATTCCAATCCCCACAAATCCATACATGTTAGGGAAGCAGTTTGCATTTTACTTCAACACTGAGTGTTTATTATCCCGCTGGGCTGTTGGTAATGCATCCCCTTTTGAAGTAAAGGCTGAGATTCAGTATTAGTTGAGAATTTGAGCATATACTTTAGGTTGACTCTCAACTGCAGTGGTAATGGGGTGCTGCGTTGCTAGAGAAAGAGTCTTCCAGTTAAGACATACTAACCATGACCTTGTCTTTCTGCTCTGTTTCAACTAAGTGTTAAATTGCATTCTATCCCTATTACTTCAAAGCCAGCTTTTGCTCCAAAAAGTAGTTGTAATTTCTTTCACGAAAGCATGTTGTGTCATATGTTTGTATGTTCTTGTGTGAAGAGGGGTGCACACATTTAGCATTGAGGTATTTTCTCGCATTCCTGAAAAGGACTAGCAGTCCGATGTGCTGACACTAACTCTGCTGTGAGCACACCCAGTTATTACCCCAAAATTTCTCAAGTCAGTTGAAATATAGACAAATGGGTAAATGTTTGGAGAAAGTGCTGTGAGCACTTGTGGATGCACTGGAGAGTGTTTTTTGGCAGTTATATTGTAGCATTTTTAAGTGTCAACTCATGGTAGAACAATTTGTTTCTTTTCTCTCCCTCTCTCTCTTTTGTCACCCCCACACCCCTTTTCCCCCACCTCTTCGACTGTTCCTATACATCCAACTGCATGCTCAAAAGTCCTGCTTTTTTGCTTTCCCTTCTCTGTTTTTTCACTACCAACGTTGCTCGAGCTGTCATTGTATTGCCAGGAGCTCTTAACATCAGGTAATCCTGATTTCTCTCCAGTCTCTAGCCTACAATCTCCATGTTTTTATAACTCAAGTTGGGTATCAAACAATCACCACCTCCTGATTTGTCTCCCATTCCCTTCCCTTCCATCGTGGGTTGTTACCTGACCTTTGAGTCTTGACTCATCAGTTAATTTCTCCATTGTTGATTTTAAATAAACTCCGATGTGATCAACATTCCCTCTAAGCTGCGCAGCCTCTCAACATGCACACACACAGACACTGATTGGCTGGTGTGTTCACTTCCAGTTCTGGGAGCCAATGTCACGTGTAATCTGCACAGAAGCAGAAAACAATTACAGGGGATGTAGGATATGATCTAATTTCATTAGGTTTTCCGTGTTATGGAGCAGACCAGACCCCCTCAACGTGTTTTAAGAAGGTAGTCATGACCCTAACTTTTTCTTCTTTTAAAGGCAAATGTAATATGCTGTGTTTGAGATGCAATTCGATGGGGCAAACCACCGGACATAAGCAAAACCCCATTTATTCAACGATCTAGTTAAAATGCAGCAAAACAAAACAAGAACTTAAAATAACAACTCTGTTGGAAAGCTTAACAGAATAATAGATGCAGTAACAATTAGTAAATAACCATCCTAATATAGTAACATCCCATAAACACACCCCTTGGGGAAAGAAGGCAAATTCAGAAATCCGATCTTCTCACCTGCAAGGTCCGCAATAGGAAGAGAAGTCTCAGCTTCTAGTTGTAACTGATAGAGGGAAAAGATACCTTCTACTTCTTCAAAACTCCAGCTTCTGCTGAATCTAAAAATTAAAAAAAATCTCGAAATCCTGGTCTGTGACAGCTGGCCACACTCATTCAGGCTGCTTCTATTGTTCTAAGTTTTTTTTTTAATTAAAAAAAGCCCAAGGCCTCACAAGCTGTTTACTAGCACATCTGTCTTAAAACCTCTATTTATTTTAGAAAAGAACAAAATTACTTCTTAAGCCATAGCATCACCATGCTGTCCAACATTAACATCTCCAGGCTGTATATCTTTAAAACTTCAGATATTCACCCTGACCTCAATGACATAATATATGATCTAATTTCATTGGTAGAAAGCCAGAAGTATCTCCTATACCTGGATCTGAGCTCTCTCTCTTCCCCTCTCCCTTATTGTTTACCGATTTGGAATGCACTCAGTAAGATGCCCTGTTGATTTCTATTTAAAAGCTTTGGCTAAAGCTCTAGTGTTCTCTCTATCTTTATTAGCAGAATTGATTTTAATTCCCCATTCAGAATTTAATGTCAGTTTGAGATGGACAATTTAAATTTGAATAAAATCTGTAATTAGTGCCTTTATTTAAAATATTAACTACCCTACGGGTGAATTCCGATTTCAAATAATGTCTTATTGACTAATATCTGTTATTAGTCAATAACATGCTGCAACAATCTATTCTTACTGGGTATTGTTACACAGTCTTCAGTAGTTCTCTGGTACCATTGCTACACTGTTGCTTAGGTTACACATAAGTAATGAGAGCATACAGGCTCATCAGACATGGTGGAGCTGGGCTGTATAGGAAGGTAAGACTATATTGTGTTCACCTGGCCATCTAACATAGACATGTTTCACCAAGCATCACTTCATAGTGATGAGGAGTAGGAGTCCTGCTAGTTTATTCATCAGCATTCTGGCCCATGATACAGATATAAATTGATGCTTTTGTAGTTACCATGGCTAATCTTCTTTAATTATAATTTATTATTTTTAAACTTTTTTCTAACTAGAGTTGCTAGGTATTCAAATGTGATGAGTTTATCATAACTGCATTGGTTGATTCAGTTACCCCCTTTACTGTACTCTTTAATATTTTCATGTCTGTGTTGAGTTAGCCTTGGAGAGGTGCCGCGGTAGCATAGTCAGTTCAAGTATCCAGTCTGGGTAAGATGACATTTTACATTGTTTCAAATTTGATGGATGATGTAGAAGGTTTTAATTTTGTTACTAGCTGAAGGCAAGAATTTGCCAAGTTCTGGTCCCTGAATACTCCAAATAAATGTGTGTTTACTGAGGGCTACCAAATGTGCTGCATGGTTTGAGGTTCCTGTCTGATATTGACATCTGTATAGACAGTGATGAAGGTTATCAAAAATTAGAAAGGGTTCTTGATCAACTGGACCAAGGAGTGGCAGGTGGAATTCAATTTAGTAAATGTGGTGTGTTGCATCTTGGGAAGAACAGCAAGAGCAGGACTTGCACAGTTAATGGTAGGGCCCTGGGGAGTGTTGTAGAAAAGAGAGACCTAGGGGTTCAGGCACGTAGTTCACTGAAAGTTGCATCACAGATAGACAGGGGAATAAAGAAGGTATTTAGCACGTTTGCCTTCGTTGCTCAGACCAATGTGTTTAGGAATTGGGACATCATGCTGCAATTGGTGAGATCACTTTTGGAGTACTGTGTACAGCTCTGCTTGCCCTGCTATAGGAGGGATATTATTAAATTGAAGAGGGTGCAGAAAAGATTTACCAAGATGTTGCAGGGGCTGGAGGATTTGAATTTTAAGGAGAGACTGGAAAAGATTTTTTTCACTGCAGCATAGGAGGTTGACGGGTGACCATGTCTAAGTTTATAAAATCATAAAGAGTATTGATAAGTGAATAGCAAAGGTCTTTTCACTAGGGCTGGAGAGTTCAAAACTAGAGAGCATAATTTTAAGGCGAGAGGAGAAAGATTTAAAAGGGACCTGAGGGGCAGGTTTTTTGCACACAGGGCGGTTCCTATGTGGAATGAACTGCCAGAGGAAGTAGTGGATGCTGGTACAGTTACAACATTTAAAGGACATTTAGACAAGGACATGAATAGGAAAGGTTCAGAAGGAAATGGGCCAAATGCAGGCAAGTGGGACTAGTTTAGTTTGAGAAACTTGGTCAGCATTGACGAATTGGACCAAAGGGTTTGTTTCCGTGCTGTGTGACTCTGTGGAGTCCAAAATATGTAAGCAAATATAATGTCAGAGGTGGCGAAGTGATAAGTTTCCATTGATTCCTGTTCAGATCAAGTCCCTGGGAAAACAGGTGATTCCTTTCCTAAAGCCATTTTATGATAATTAATCTATTGTTATGACCAGATGAACAGGGATATTGCCAATTCAGTTTGTACTTTGTCTGTCTACAGTGAAGAACTAAGCCAGATAGGTAATTTTGACTGAAGCAACATGAGGGTTAGTTGTGCCAAACCCCACAGTAAAACATTAAAAAAGTTAAAAATGTACAAGTATGTCTGTCTTCTCACTAGCAAGCACATACTCAAATCCCAAATTGAATTGAATTAAATTTATTGTCACATGTACTGAGGCACAGTGAAAAGCTTTGTCTTGCGAGCAATACAGGCAGATCACAGAGTTAAGTAGCGTGGATAAGTAAATATTAATGC
The DNA here is from genome assembly GCF_004010195.1 of Chiloscyllium plagiosum. Lineage (NCBI taxonomy): Eukaryota > Metazoa > Chordata > Chondrichthyes > Orectolobiformes > Hemiscylliidae > Chiloscyllium > Chiloscyllium plagiosum. Next base: position 74,836,496 of record NC_057719.1, read on the forward strand.
ATGAGGAAAAGTACAGCCTTATAGAATATTCATATAACCTTAAGAATATGTAAGGTTAAACTCAGCCAAGTTAAGAATGCACACTTACTAAGAGAAAGGAAAATTTATGAATTATATCCACAGTCACTGTTTCACCAGTTTGAAGTTGTGCCTGAGAGTAAAACTTGGAAGTGTCAGAACTGGTCCAAATTGATCTCGCATATCTGAAAATAGAACTCCAGTTCACGTTAAACCCACTGGTTCTGTACTGGTTATCCCACTTATTGTTGTCAAACTCCAATGGCTTTCCCTCCAAGCTTTGTCTGCTGTAGAGTGATTGATAGATGGGGCTGCACGGTGGCACAGTGGTTAGCACTGCTGCCTCACAGCGCCAGAGACCTGGGTTCAATTCCCGCCTCAGGTGACTGACTGTGTGGAGTTTGCATGTTCTCCCCATGTCTGCGTGGGTTTCCTCCGGGTGCTCCGGTTTCCTCCCACAGTCCAAAGATGTGCAGGTCAGGTGAATTGGCCATGCTAAATTGCCCGTAGTGTTAGGTAAGGGGTAAATGTAGGGGCATGGGTGGGTTGCGCTTCGACGGGTCGGTGTGGACTTGTTGGGCCAAAGGGCCTGTTTCCACACTGTAATTTAATCTAATCTAAATATGCTTTTCTGTCTCAAAGACCGGGTTTAGAGATTATAAATAGTATTACTTTGTAGTTTCTGTCAAAATCCAAATTAAAACGTCCACCAAAAGATTACATCTGAGTTGGTTGTGTACTCCAAAAGCTGATGTCTGGCCCAACTTTCTCTCGCTCGTGAAAGCTGAGGTGGTTAATATTTAATGTTCAACAAATTAATCCCTAAATGATCCATCCTCTACCCTGATGAGACAGTCAGGAGCTGTTCTCACCCCCCAGGTGTGCCATTGTCTTTGTTGGGGTCTCTGGAATGTGGTTACACAAATGCATTTGAGCACTTGTTTTGAGTCAGTGTCTTTGTTTCAGTGCAATGTCCTTTTTAGAAGGCTAATATGTCACACTGAGATTCCAAACGAATTCCACATAGCGCATTTTCATGATATTCCGGACTCTGTGTGACTAATGTTTTGTTCCTCACCTGTACTCTGTCCTATAGGGATTGATAACTGCTCACGAGCAATTTAAAGCCACCCTGCCCGAGGCAGACCGCGAGCGGCAGGCTATCCTAGGCATTCACAACGAGGTATCCAAGATAGTCCAAACCTACCACGTCAACATGGCCGGTACCAATCCTTACACAACAATCGCCCCACAAGACATTAACAACAAATGGGAAAAGGTGAGGACAATTCCTAAATGTTTTGGTTGTACTGTTGGGGGGGGGGAGAACAAAAAGGGCAGCTGCGTTTTGTTTTAAAAAACCATCAGTGAGATGTCACTCACTATCTAAGTTCATTTTGCACCAATACGTGACTTAAGTGTTGCTGTCTTGTACTCATCAAGACAGTTCATAAGAATATGAATTGAAGGGAAAATTAATATTGATACTGAGAAGAGAATGCATATTAATTGGCAAGTGGTTTCTAGTTTAGCTGTAACCATGGATAATGCACCAGTGATTATGGGTTAACAGTTAAGTTCTAGGCTTTGTTTAAACTTAAACCAAGTATGTTGACCCTAATAGGTTAAGAAATTGCCCTGAAAAATGAGTCAGTGAGTGACTGTCACTTAAATTGTTGAGTTGACAATATTTTTTGGCTGTCAATAACAGACAAGGTACTGGCCCAACTATACTTGTAAACTCACAACACAGTGTCAAACATTATTTTAGATTCTGCAACTGTACAATATTTAAAGATAAAACTGAGTGTGCAAAAAAATTACTCTGACAACCAATGAAGGCTTACAGTGTGACACATTTGTGTGTACTGGAAGCTACACACACTGGACCCTGTTCTTTGCAGACCAAGAACATGCACACACCCTGCACCTGTTAACTCAACAAAATAAGTGGCAGCCATTTACTGGCTTATTTCTCAAGGCAGTCCCTTTGCCTGTCAGCCAACCTGCCTGGTTTAGAATTTAAACAAAGCCTGGCAGTTAACTGTTAATCATCACTAACTGGAGCATTCTCCATGGCAAAGCCTGTACCACTGAGTCCATGTGCCAAAGAACAATGAGCATTCTTCTGTCATAGAGCATAAATCTTTTCCCCTTAAAATGAGAATTGCCCTGAAGATTGCAAGATGAAAAGCTTCAACAAACTCTCTTCATTCAGCGATAACCAAGTTCGAACAATCAAACATGTACTTGAATAACTGACTAGTTTTCACAGCCACATTTGAGTATCCAGTGTCTCACCCAATCATAATTTGAGCACATAATGGAGCTGCTTTTGTTGGCCTTAACTATTGATCCTGTTGCATAATTTGATTTGTCGCCATGTGTGTCCAGCTTTATTCCAAATTATGCTTTGATACAAACCCCAAATCGTCATTCAAGACATCTTGGCTTTCCATCTCTCCTACCTGTGGGTGAAATAATTCTTAACAGAAAATGGTTATAATACATCATATATGGAATAAAAGACACTGTGTGTATCCCAGTGTGGTTTTCATTTGAATTTTGGCTCTATGTCAAACTTTTCTTTTTGGAATTTAATCTCTGAGGAAACAAAATGTTGGTGAGATTGTTTCCAGCTGAGTGTGCATTCCTTTGTTCTTTTGTAATCTTCTAAAGGGAGCTGATTGCTGCATTGCATGTCTCCAAATGAAACAGCCAGTAGCCAAGACCCTAACACGCTGTACTAAAGTTTCCAGTCTGTATTCCACCTCCGATTAACTTGTCACTATTTATTTGAATGGGATTTAAGTTGCTGGTAAGGACATCATCTCGGACAAAACAGACTGCTTGATTGCCGCCCACCATCATCTTACCCCACCTCCCCCCACCCAATCCAATATTTTAACGTCCGCTCCCTCCATAAATGATCCACAGGAAACACAGCGAGAATGCTGCCTCACAGTGCCAGGGAAACTGGGTTCCTTTCCAGCCTTGGGCGACTGTCTGTGTGTCTGACTATCTTCCGGGTGCTCTGGTTTCCTCCCACAGTCCAAAGATGTGCAGGTTAGGTGAATTGGCCATGCTAAACTGCCCATATGTGTTCAGGGTTGTACAGGCTAGAGGCATTAATCAGGGGAAATTTAGACTAATAGAGTAGGGGAATGGTTCTGGGTGAGGTACTCTTCAGAAGGTCAGTGTGGGCATGTTGGGCCAAATGGATTCTATGAACTCACTAAGGCTCCTTCTTCGACAATACCTTTTCAAATCCACAACCTCTAGATGGGGATGAACAGCAGATACATGTTCAGTGGCTTTCCCATCACTGAAATTCCCCCCATTATTAACATCCTGAGAGTTACTGTTGACCAAAAATGAACTGGGCTAGCCATGAAAATACTAGCTTTGGGGGAAGTTAGGAATTCTGTGGTAAGGAACTCGCTTCCTGTCTCCCCAGTGGCTGTCCACCAATTTCAAGTTACAAGTCAGGTGTGTGATTGAATACGGCCCATTTACCTGAGTCACTGCAGTCCCAACAACACTTGATATCATCATGGACAGTGCAGCCCACTTGATTAGCAGCATATGCACTATTTTCAACATCAAGTCTCTTCTTCACACATACATAGTGGCAGCGGTGTGCACCATCTACAAGATGCCCTGTAACAACTCCTCAAGGCACCTTTCAAACTTGCAGCCTCTATTGCCAGAAGGACAAGGGCAGCAGATGCAAGCAAACACCAGCACCTTCAAGGTCCCTTCCAAGTCACTGAGCCAAATTCTTCTGAATATCACTGTGGGTTTACCAATCCATCAGTGGTTCAAGAAGGCAGCTCACTACCTCCCTTCTCCAGGGCAATTTGGGAAGGACAATAAAAATGTTTGCCAAGCCAGTAACACCCACCTCCCTCAATGAATAATAATTTTTAAAAATTATTCTGAGCTGGATTCAACGTGAAAGAATAGTGTTGTACCACCAGGTATCCCAGCCAGTGTAAAATACCTGTAGATATAAAGGGAGAAAGTTACTCCTGTTTGGGCTTTTGTCCCTTTTAAAGGAATAGATGCAGTGTTGAGTGATTTATATGATAATACCTTGTTTTCAGGTTCGACACTTGGTGCCTCAGAGGGACCATGCTCTGATGGAGGAAAATGCTCGTCAGCAATCCAATGAGAGACTGCGGAAACAATTTGCAACACAAGCCAATGTTATTGGTCCTTGGATTCAGACTAAGATGGAGGTAATATCTCAACGACATTACGGAGCTGGTTGCAAGACTGCATAATTGGTGAGGGTGCTGTTACAGGCACTGAGTTAGCTGTTTTATCGGTGATGGTGCTGTTACAGGCTCTGTGTTAGCTATATTATCAGTGGTGCTGTTACAGGCACTGTTAGCTGTATTCTTGGTGAGGGTGCTGTTACAAGCACTCCGTTAACTATATTATCTGCAACAGTGCTGTTACAGGCACTGTGTTAGCTGTATTCTTGGTGTCGTTGCTGTTACAGGCACTGCGTTAGCTGTGTTATCAGTGACTATGCAGTTACAGGAACTGCATTAACTATATTATTGGTGACTGTGCTGTTACAGGCACTGACTTAGCTGTATTATCGGTGATAGTGCTGTTACAGACACAGCGTTAGGCACTGTGACAGCAATTTGAAAGAAAGCAAGGGAATTGAATTTATATGAAATCTTTCACAACCTCAGAACTTGGCAAAGTGTTTGACTGCCAGTATTGTACGTTCTCACTTTGAAATCTAGCCACTGGTGTAATGTAGGGAAAGCAGCAGCAAGCACCCACACTGTGAGGTTCCAGAAAAAGTAATGAGTTAATGTCTAGATGGTCTGTTTTTGTGGTGTGGGTTTTAGAGAGTGGCATTGACCCGGATACTGAACAAAACATCACTGCTCTTAGTCAATAGAGCAGTTCAATGTTTTACATGCACTAACAAGGGGAGATTGGCTCTTGGTTTGACATCTCATATAAAAGATGCTCATTCCTACAATGCAGGAATCCCTCATTACTGCGGTGAAGTGTCAGGTTAGATTATTTATTATTTGGCAGACTCAAAAGTCTGTGGTGTGGTTTTGATCAGAGCTAAATGTTGCTTTCTCTATCATGGAGTTTTACATACTCCTAAAACTTGGCTGTTCAATTGATCAGGTTACGTAACAAATGCACCTACATTTATTGAAGACATTGTATGATTGAGAAAAGTATTCTTACTATTCAAGCATTTTCAAGTTTGGTGTGGTTCTACCTGTTGTACAGCTGGTATCCACAAAAGGCAGCAGAGATATTCATCCCATCGCCTCTGTCCATTCACTTTTCTAGGAGATTGGTCGCATCTCCATTGAGATGCATGGCACATTGGAGGATCAGCTGAACCACCTCCGACAGTATGAGAAAAGCATTGTCAACTACAAACCAAAGATCGATCAGCTTGAAGGAGATCATCAGCTCATCCAAGAGGCACTAATCTTTGACAACAAGCACACCAACTACACAATGGAGGTAAACAGCTCTTCTCCTCCCAGTGCTTTTCTGGTTTGCACTTGTCTGTACATCCTGTTTAATGCAGATGCATGTAGTTTGCACTTAAAAGGTCAATTGCCGAAGTCATCTTGCAGTGTTGCTGCAGCTGCTCCTGCTGCTTTAATGATGGCATTGTTTAAAGCTGTTTAACATTTCTGTGTCTCAACTGGTCTGCTGTCTCCGTGATCTTGTTTTCATTCTTGGCCTTTCTTTCTCATTCCTGTACGCTTTTACCTTGATTCAGTTCATAGATATGAATTGTGTGTCTCAGAATCACAACCTGAAACCCGTCAATCTCCAAATGAGGATGGTTTCCAGACTGGAACGTAGATACAGTGAGCTATTCCTCACTCTCAAAATACAGCATTTTGTAAACACCAACACATGAGGACCAGTAATCATTTAATTACAGCATTTTTAGTGTAAGTAAAGTGCCTAACAACTGTAGAATTTATGGAACTGTAACCATTCATAATGCAGCACCTTCACAGCACAGAGACTTGTGATTAATCTGACGATACCATATTTGTTTTAGAGTGTCCTGTGTCTTTTTAAATGGGTCTTTATTTAATAAATTTTTGTGCTTTCTCCTTCAAACCTTCAAGCCTTTTTTCAGTAAAAGTTGTCAGGCATATTGTAAAATGATTCACCAATATTTCTTTGAGATGAGCAGCATAACTTTAATTTTGGGCACCCCACACAGTCCTGAAAACCATGGCTGAATTGTGTTTTTCTTTAAACAAAGCTTGAATATTAATAGGTATTTTCCTGAGAAGTGACTATAATATTTTCCCTAGTGTATTTTAAATGCATGACCAGTGGTGAGTTTGGAAAATGAGCTGTGGTCATTTTCTCATCCTAGTCTTCCTCACCCGACCTAAGTTTTGTACAACAGTGACGGTCTAATTATGACCATTTTTGCAGGTTTAGGAGTAATAATTTTCCTTTCATCTGCTTTGATTAGTGCAATATTGTTTGCTCCACTGTTAAGGGAAGTTGTGCCAACTTTTGAAGTGTTATTAACTCTTGAAATGAAATTTGCAATCATGTCAATATAATCATTGAACAGTTTACTTTCTAACAGATTTCGTCATCTGATTTCCAAAACAAGCAAAGTTGGTCTTGCAGCTGTTAAAAATCCATTTTTTTTTTCTAGCTTTCAGTTCACCTCCAGGCGTGAGGAACTTCCTTGCTCTCTCTGTCACTGTGTTAGCATGTGGGAAAAGCTGATGATAGAGCATCAGTGGCACCTGAACCAGACTGCTTTCTCAAGCTTGCTCCTTTCTCAAGCTTATTTTTAATCTTGTCAGGTACAGATCTGCTCAGGGTCACTATGAGAATAGCCATTAGAAAGAACAAATTGAAGTGCCTGTGAAGCCAAGGAGAATGCATTAGACAAGTGCGCTTAATTCATTGACTTCCTTCCCTTTGTTCCAGCATATCAGAGTGGGCTGGGAACAGCTGCTCACCACCATTGCCAGGACAATCAATGAAATTGAGAACCAAGTCCTCACCAGAGATGCAAAGGGCATCAGTCAGGAGCAGATGAATGAGTTCAGGGCCTCCTTTAACCACTTCGACAGGGTAAGCTGACGGGTTTGACTTGCCGGTGATGTGTGAGTTTTGCAGTGAGATTTATTCAGTTTTCTTGGCTGTGTTGAAGTATTTTCTTTCAGGAAATGGGGGATGCGATTCAAAATAGAATGTTTGCCACAAAATGTCAACCATATCCCCAATGAAGCCACCAACTGCACCTGAACTTCAAGTTGTCAAACTCCGAAACAAAGGAAACTGTGCAGTGCTCAAGTTTAATAATAGATAAAGTAACTAGTAAAAATTTAAAACTAAAGCGTGCTGAGGCCTGAGATGTATTTTCCCATCCTTCTTTAGCGTGCTGAAGCCGGAGATGTTTTTTCCCATCCTTCTTTAGCATGCTGAGGCCTGAGATGTATTTTCCCATCCTCCCTTCTAGCCTACTTCCGTATGCACCAATTGTTGCACCTCCAATGATCATTTTCCATGTGAGAGTCTGGACAGCAGCATTGGCAAATTATTTGACTATGGAATGTGGATCATCCCTTACCATGAATGTGATGCATAATTTTACAGATGGCCGCCAACAAATTTGCCCTGAGCTGGGGAGGCAGGGAGCTGTAAAGTAACCCAGGTAGCTCCCCTGTATGCCCCTGACCTGTGCCACTCAATCTTATCACCATGACTTCAATCCCCTCTCTTTCCTCCCCCCCCCACCTTGGTCCCCAGGCTTTCCCTGTCCTCATTGTTGTGGATGCTGTACTTCTAACCAAATAACGCATGGCCAACTGTTGAACTGTCTATGTGGCTGCCATGACTACTGAGCCATTACTCCCCAACATTTTAGATGGTGAGATAGGAAACTATAACATCTGATGGAGTATGTCTGGGAATGTTCAGTAGGGACTCCCCCATTCCTGCAGGTTCCCATTTTAGAAAAGTAACCATTTGCCTACAAGTATTGCAAACATCAGTTTTCAACCTTGTTCTGCTTATTTTCGTACAGAAACTAAAGGTAATAGTCGCAGATGAATGCCATAATCTTCAGCTCTCAAACTGTTTGTTCGTTCCTTCACTTGTCCCTTCTCATCGATCTTAATAGAATTTACTTTCCATTTCAACACACCCTCTTGTTCCCATGCTACACTACTGACCTGGGCCTGCTGAGATTTTTCAATGAGGCATCAATTCATGCTCCAGGAGCAACACCTCATTTTCTGCTTAGACATTTGACAGCCTCTAGGACTCAATATTGTATTCTACAACTTCAAAACCTGACTTCATGATGTCTGTCCTCCATTTTTCTTAAATTCTCCACTCCACCCCACGACCTTGTATTGTTTGTGTCCTTTGTGTCTCATTTAGTTTGCTCTCAGAGAACCCATTTGCTTCTTTCACAACTTTAAATTTATACTTGTTTCACATTTTTGTTTCACATTTTTATTTCTCTTTTTATCCCCAATTAATAACCCCTTTGTCTTTCACACTAGGCTTCCACACCATCTGTTGCCCTCCACCTCTGTCAAAAGTGTGAAAAACACCACTCTCCAATCTCTCTCAGTTGTGGAGAAAAGTCTCACTTGATTTGAAATATTAACTCTGTTTCTCTCACCACGGCTGCTGACAGACCTGTCGAGTTTCTCCAGCACTTTGTCTTTGTTTCAGAATTCTGCCATCTGCAATATTTTGCTTCTATTACTTGCTACTCTGTGTTGACTCAGTGAGTAAATAACAGGCCCCATGAACCGGGCAGGTCAGCGACTTGACTCCTTGTTGTCATGGTATTAAAGGACATCAACAGCGGAGAAATTTTCAACAGTTGCCAGCTGAAGAAGAGAGAAGCATTGGCCAAAGCGTGGTCCCTAATTATTGTTGAGTCGGTGGAAAACTGCACGTTGACTCTTCATGGAGTCAGGGCCGTACACCGCTCCAGACTCCTTCCTCTCACCTACTCCCTCTCCCCTCCCCCCACCCCCCCACCGTTTTCTTCTCCTCCCCCATACCTTCTGCCTCATATTCCTCCATTGAATGGCCTGTCAACACTGTGTTCAAGCTCGCACATGAATGAAGAATGACAATTCCAGTGAGATACAAGCAGATTGGTGGCATCCATGGCATCAGGAAGATGGGACAAAGAAAGTAAACAATGTGGGGGAGGCGGGGGTATATGTGAGTGGATTGGTAATAAATTACTTTTTCAAACTCTGCTTCATCCTGTGTGCAGACACATCAGTCAAATATCTATGACTCATGCTCAGTATTTGACATTCATACTTCCAATTTTGAAAATTCTTTTTAACCAACGTCTCTGAGTCTGTGGCAGATGGGACTTGAACCCTGATGGTTAGACTTTTCTTTAATGTCCAAAAGTGCTCTTACACACAACTGAAATAATTTTGTCCCCCATCACCCATGGTATCTTTTCATTTGTTAACCACCTCAACAAATCATCCATATTTTCCAATTGATTAATTTCCATACAAAGCCTATTAAGGGCAATGCAGTATTTTTGGGGGAGGCAATGTCCTAGTGGTATTACCGCTGGAGTGTTAACCCAGAGACCCAGATAATGTTCTGGAGAGCCGGGTTTGAATCCCACCATGGTAAATGGTGAAATTTGAATTCAGTTAAAAACAATCTGGAGTTAAATTTCTAATGGTGACCAGGAATCTGTTATCAATTGAGAAAAGCCCATCTGGTTCATTAATGCCCTTTAGGGATGGAAACTGCCATCCTTACCTGGTCTGGCCTACATGCGACTCCAGATCCACAGCAATATGGTTGACTCTTAACTGCTCTCTGGGCAATTAGGGATGGGCAATAAATGCTGGCCTTGCTGGAGACAGACTCCACTAATGAATAAAGAAGGAAACCAAAGGTTTAGGGGAGGTAGGTAAAGAGCTAGGGGCTAACTCAAAATGGAGTTGGAAGGGGCTGATTGATTGGACTTTATCAGATTTTGAATTGTTGCAGGGTGCCATCTTGTCCATTAGAAATGTGTGATTTAATAATTGATAGTATCTGGGGTGAAGATAACAAAGCTGGCAAGTCCCAACGTATGCATTTTGTGAAGACGCAAAACTGTCTTCAACTGCCCAGAGACCTTAAAACGTGGAGGCGCAGTCTCAGGAGAAGGGGCTGAGCATTATGAACTGCAATGAGGAGAAATTACTTCAATCACAGTGTACTGCAGATAGGAATCTTCTGCCCCAATGATGAGCACATCTAAGGCTGAGGTAGGCAGAGAGTTTTGACGTCTCAAGGAATGGAGAGATAGGAGAAGTGGACAGGAAAGTGGAACTTCAAAGAATTGAATTTCTCTTCTGGTTAGATTAAGAACAAAAGTTGAAGGTAGTTCAATGCTATTTTTTTGTGGTTATACCTTTGCTGCACTGATCCCTCAGCATCAGACCCTTTGCACAGTCAGTATTAAGTTCCTATTTGATTTTCAACTTGTCCAGTGTCCCAATGGTATCTGAACACTTGCTGCATCATGGATCATAAGCTAAAACCCTCATTGTGCAGTTCAGCAGTGCACTGCATTGCTGCATTCACAGAGTCCCCTCGTCTTAATTTGGTGCTCTGGGGAATTGCAGGTTAGGATTATTGATCAATGTTACTCCTGACCGATATCAGGGAGAATCTGTGCTGGTGGTGTATGGACTGAAGCGTAAATAAGGAAATGTATATTATTTTCTAAAATAAAATCAATTCCACAACAGTTATGTAATTCTTCTCCTTGTCAAACTTGGATAATACATTTTACACTGCACAGTTGTTTCTTAGAAGTGCTCTTAACTCTGATATTACATAACAACTGCTTACCCTGTGAGAGATATTTGTATTTGCTTCATATATTACTGGGAGTAGTATGATTTGGTATCTATGTGGTATGTTTGATTTCTTGAATATTGTGATGCAATTGTCACAGTGCCAGTAAGGCCTGTTTAAATACTGCAAATTATGAGGGAAAGTAGAATGGCTGTTAGACAACAGAGTAAATAATGATGTATTTTTGATGTTGATTGAACATTGGGTTTTGAGAAGTTAATTATGGTATACTTTGTAACTCTGACTGCACTTGCCTCTCTGTCACTGCACTGCTGTCACTGCATATCCTTACCCCTGAGCACTGTCACTGCATTAAAGGATGCATCCACTCTCTGATGTGCAGCTTTGTTAAATTCTGTTGTAAAATTGTATTGATACCTTGTTTGTTTTATGATACCTATGAATACTAGAGCAAACTTTCTATCTCATCTCACGGATTTGGCAGGATAAATTTTGACAGGAACAAATTTTAACAAATACTTCCAAGAGGGAAATGGGATGACAATCAAATTACAGTTTTGAGTTCAGTTTTTGATGTAATGTCCAGAGAATGCTAGTTTTCTGTATCAGACTGCCAGCATGCAGAAACAAGATGTTGTGTAGTGTGGGGGTATCCAAGATGTCTTTACAGCTCTTTGAAGTTTTCAGTTTTATTTCTCTGCCTTTTCTTTCAAAAGAAAATTAATGCCTTAATCTTCCCAAATACCAATAAGTAAATGGGATAATGGGCCTTACCTTCAGCAGCAGTGAATGAGCCAGGAGGGAAGAAAGGTTAGACCTGGTTGGTTAAGTGTGTCACCTTCTCCATCCCGCCCCCGCCCTTACCCCACCTCCCCACCCCCAACTGCTGCGTTCTGCCCTTTCCTCACCAGCACCACCCCTCAGCCCGAGCAGCAGCTTCTGTGGTCACTGCAGGAAGCAAACCCAATGACCAGAGTAACTCTTAAACCTGCTCCCTCGCCATTGGCTCATTTAATGTAGGACATAGAATGGCAAAGTCTGGAGAAAACACAGTGAAAATCTTGCCTTTGAATTTTCCCGGGAAATCAACAGTTAGTTATTGGCATATGTTGGTTCCTTTCTAACTGTTAACTGGAAAGCATTAACCTCTTGGTGAGTTCATCACCATTTGACCTCTTGTGAGTAGCTGGGGATGAATCGTTAGTTTTGATCCCTGTCAAGACAGCAGAGATGAGCTTTCTAGTAATCTGGAAAAGAAGCCTTATCGTTTGGGACCATGAAGTTTGAACCGTTGTGATATCTAATTTTGTGCACTTTGTTTTCCTCTTTCCACTTGCATGATCTCCTTCCTTGACCCCCATTTTTCCCTTTGCATGTATGCCTTCCACCTATTCACTTTTTCTCCCTCCATCCTTTCCCTCACCCGACAACTGCTGTCTCCATCACCATGCATGGCGTACCTCGTGGCATTGCCTAACCCAGGACCATTCTGGCACCCTCGGAGCAGAGGAGTTCAAAGCCTGCCTCATCAGCTTGGGGTACGATATTGGAAATGACGCACAGGTATTAACTGTTAGTGTATAATGTGAAGTACTCCAAACTGGTACATTGAATTAACTAAATGTTTTTTTTTTCTCT